>NC_052157.1:51077107-51311464 GCF_902713615.1 Scyliorhinus canicula | reverse complement strand
TCCCGGTACCCTGTTTGTCCCCTCTTTCCCCCCCCCCCCCCCCGGTGCCTGTTTGTACCCCTTCCGCCCCCCCCCCCCCCCCCCGGTGCCTGTTTGTCCCCTCCCCCCCCCGGTGCCTGTTTGTACCCCCAGCCGGGGGGGGGCAGCGAATCCCAATCTCCTGCCACGCTGAGTGAAAAAGCTTCTCCTCACGTCCCCTTGAATCCTTCTACCAATCACCTTAAATTTATGCCCCTTGGTGAGTGAGCCCTCAGTTAGGGGAAATAGGTCTTTCCTGTTACCTTATCTAAGCCCCTCATAATTATGTACGCCTCAATTAAGTCACCCTTTGGCCTCCTTTATTTAGTGGAAACAACCCTAGCTTATCCAGGGTTGGTTTCGCACGCTGGGGCTGGTTTAGCACACTGGGCTAAAACGCTGGCTTTTAAAGCAGACCAAGGCAGGCCAGCAGCACAGTTCAATTCCCGTTCCAGCCTCCCCGAACAGGTGCCGGAATGTGGCGACTAGGGGATTTTCACAGTAACTTAATTGAAGCCTACTTGTGACAATAAGCGATTTTCATTTCAATCTCTCCCCGTAGCTGTAATTTTCCAGCCTTGACAACATTCTGCAAATCTCTGCAATTTCTTCACAGCAGTTCTGTCCTTCCTGTGATGTGGTGAACAGAACTGTACACAAACTTCCAGCTGTGTCCGAACCAGCGTTTTATACAGTTCCAGCATTAAATCTCTGGTTTTGTATTCAGTACCTCACCCAATAAAGGAAGGTATTCCAGATTCTTTCTTTACCACCTTATCCATCTGTCCTGCCACCTTCAGTGACCAGTGCACTCCAAGGTCTCTCGCTTCCTCTATCCTCTTGATATCTTCCTGAGTATACCCTTGCTTTGTTTGCCCTCCCCACAGGAGCAGTTAGAATCTGCAAAGCCTGATCCCCCACCTGTAGGCCTGGCCTTTTACGTAGCAAGCCTTTCCCTTTGACCAACATGATAACACTCAAACTCAAACCACATGCCTGTGCTTTCAAAGACCCCATGTTGACCTCAGTCATTTCCAATAAAGAACCGCGTGGAATCTCGTGAAATGTGCAGGGACAAAGCAGTCTGGGGGGTGGATGGGGAAGAAGTCTAAATCCCCAAGTGCAAACTTTACTGACCTGCAATTTTCCTTGTGAATGGCTCACAGCAGCATTCAGGAGAGATATGTTCGGAATCCTTGGCACACCCCAACCTCAGACTGGAGACTTGGGTAGGGGAGTTGAGGTAGATCTGGGAATCCAGGCTGGAGGGGGCGGGGAAGTGGGCATCCCTGCTTTGGGTGGGGGGGGGGGGGGGTAGAGACTGGGCATCCCTGCTTTGGGGATGGGGGGGGGGGCGGAAGAAAGAGTTGGGAAGTGGGTATCCCTGCTGGGGCTGCTTTGGGATGAGGAGTGTCTGCTGATGTCACAGTATGTGGGATTTGGGAAAAATAATGAATTGGGAGTAACTTCAGGTTACTGAACCAGGATCAGAGTTGGTTGAGGGGGCGGGGGGGAGAAGCAGTTGATGGGAAGATGCTGAAAGGCTGTGGATGAGCAGAGAACCAGTGGTACACACACTGAATGACCCGAGGGAGCGGTGGGTCAATTTCAGCACCTTTTTTTTCTCTATATTTTTAAATATAAATTTAGAGTAGCCAATTTTTTTTAATTAAGGGCCAATCCACCGAACCTGGACATCTTTGGGTTTTGGGGGTGAGACCCACCCAGACACAGGGAGAACAGTGACCCAGGGTCAGGATTCGAACCCAGGTCCTCAGCGCCGCAGGAGTGCTCAGCCACCATGCCGCCCCTTCAGTCCCTCTTTGATATGTCATCAATTCTCTTTGTATCATTTCAGATTTTTGGATTACATAGAACATAGTGTACAGCACAGTACAGGCCCTTCGACCCACGATGTTGTGCTGACCATTTATCTTAATCTAAGATCAACCTATCCTACACCCCTTCAATTTACTGCTGTCCATGCGCCTGTAGAAGAGTCACTTAAATGTCCCTAATGACTCTGACTCCACCACCTCTGCTGGCAATGCATTCCACGTACCCACCACTCTGTGTGAAGAACCTACCTCTGACATCTCCCCAATACTTTCCTCCAATCACATTAGAATTATGCCCCCTCATGACAGCCATTTCCACCCTGGTGGAAAGTCTCTGGCTATCCACTTTATCCATGTCTCTCATCACCTTGTACACCTCTATCAGGTCACCTCTCTTCCTTCTTTGCTCCAGTGAGAAAAGCCCCAGCTCCCCCAACCTTTCTTCATAAGACATGCCCTCCAGTCCAGGCAGCATCCTGGTAAATCTCCTCTGCACCCTCTCCAAAGTGCCCACATCCTTCCTATAATGAGGTGACCAGAACTGGACACAATATTCCAAGTGTGGTGTAACTCGGGTTCTTCAAAGCTGCAGCAAAACCTCGTGGCTCTTAAACTCAATTCCACTGTTAATGAAAGCCAACACACCATGCGTCGTCTTAACAACCCTATCAACCTGGGTGACAACTTTAAGGGATCTATGTACGTGGACCCCAAGATCCCTCTGTTCCTCCACACTTCCAAGAATCCTGCCTTTTACCCTGTATTCAGCATTCAAATTCGACCTTCCAAAATGAATCACTTCACGTTTACTTAGGTTGAAGTCCATCTGCCACTTCTCAGCCTAGCTCTGCATCCTGTCAATGACCTGTTGTAACCTGCAACGTTCATTAAATAATTTAATTAAATCAACAGCCCTCAACACTATCTACAACTCCACCAACCTTCGTGTCATCAGCAAATTTACTAACCCACCCTTCCACTTTCTCGTCCAAGTCATTCTTAAAAACCACAAAGAGCAAAGGTCCCAGAACAGATCCCTGCAGGGTACCACTGGTCACCGACCTCCAGGTGGAATACTTTCCATCCACTACCACTCGCTGTCTTCTTTCGGCCAGTCAAATTTCCCTGTATTCCCGGTCCCTGACTTTCTGAATGCCTTACTGAAATCCATATGCACCACATCCACTGCCCAACCTTCATCAATGTGTCTCGTCACATCTTCAAAGAATTCAATGTGGCTTGTGAGGCATAACCTGCCCCTCACAAAGCCATGCTAACTATCTTTAATCAAACTATGTTTTTCTAAATAATCATAAATCCTATCTCGTAGAATCCTTTCCAGTATTTTGCTCACCACAGACGTAAGACTGATTGGTCTGTAATTCCCAAGATTTCCCTATTTCCTTTCTTGAACAAGGGGAACAACATTCACCTCCCTCCAATCATCCGATACTACTCCAGTGGAGAGTGAGGATGCAAAGATCATCGCCAACGGCGCAGCAATCTCCTCCCTCGCTTCCCGTAGTAACCTTGAGTATATCCCGCCTGGCCAAGGGACTTATCTATGCTGATACTTTTCAAAATTTCCAGCACATGCTCCTTAATATCAACCTGTTTGAGCCTATTGACCTGGTTCACACTGTTCTCATGAGCAACAAGGTCCCCCTCTCTCCTGAATACTGAAGCAAAATATTCATTTAGGACCTCCCCACCGCCTCAGACTCTCGTCACAAGTTCCCTCCACTATCCCTGATCGGCCCTACTCTCACTCTGATCATCATCTTATTTCTCACATAAGTATAGAACGCCTTGGGGTTTTCCCCAATCCTTCCCACCAGGGCTTTTTCATGCCCCCTTCTAGCTCTCCTCAGTCCATTTTTGAGTTCCTTCCTGGACACTTGTAACCCTCTAGAGCCGTGCCAGATCCTTGCTTCCTTAACCTTACGTAAGCTTCCGTCTTCCTCTTTTAAAAAAAAATCTCTTTATTGGCATTTCTCATATTAATAAACAATTGTATGTATACATCCCAATTTTTCTTACCCACGTTAATTTACTTTATTGTACAGAAAGGTTTATTTTGTCTGTGTTTTAATTGGTCCTATATACATTTTGCTGCCCTCTGGGTTGCGCAGTCCTTTGGTTCCTCATCTATCTTGGTTTTTTATTCTTAACTTACTCCTCGTTGCTGGTCTCGGAACAGGTTTTTGAACAGGCTGACAAACTGGCCCCAAGTATCTAGGAAGCCTTCCTCGGATGTCACAGTTTCCTTCTTCCTCTTGACTGGAAGCTCCACTTCTCTTGTCATCCAAGGCTCCTTCACCTTACCATTCAATCCTCATTTCAGTGGGACAAAACTATCCAGCACTCGCAGCAAATGCCCCTTAAACAACCCCCACATTACTGTTGTGCATTTCCCTGAGAACATCTGTTCCCAATTTATGCTCCTCAGCTCCTGTCTAATGGCAGTATAATTTCCCCCCTCCAATTAAATACCTTCCTATACTGTCTGTTCCTATCCCTCTCCATGCCTATGGTAAAGGTCAAGGAGTTGTGGTCACTGCCACCGAAATACTTTCCCACCGAGACATCTGACACCTGGCCTGGTTTGTTGCCAAGCACCAAATCCAATATGGCCTCCCCCCAGTTGGCCTATCTACATATTGAGTCAGGAAACCTCCATGTACACACCTGACAAAATCTGCTCCATCCAAACCGTTTGCACTGAGAAGGTTCCAGTCAATATTAGGGAAGTTGAAGTCATCCATGACAACAACTTTGTTACTTCTGCACCTTTCCAAGATCATCTGCCCAATATGTTCCTCTATCTCTCTGCTGCTATTGGGGGGGTCTATCGAAAACTCCCAATAAAGTGACTGATCCTTTCTTGTTTCTGACTTCCACCCATACTGAATCAGTAGACAAACTCTCCTGGTCTACCTCCTTTTCTGTAGCTGTGATGCACTCCCTAATTAACAGTGCCACGCCCGCTCTTCTTTTACCTGCTCCCTATCCTTCCTAAAACACCTAAACACCGAACATCTAACAACCATTCCTGCCCATGGGAAATCCATGTCTCCGTAATGGCCACAACATCGTAGTTCCAAGGACTGATCTATGCTCTTATTCCTGATACTCCTTGCATTGAAACAGACACACTTTAACCCATCCCACTGAGTGCAACTTTGCCCTATCAACTGTGGAGCCTTCCTTACAGACTCGCTGCATACTATTTCTGCCTGTTCAACAGCTACCCTATCCTCTGATCCGTAGCTCTGGTTCCCATCCCCCTGCCAAACTATTTTAAACCCTCTCGAAGAGCTCCAGCAAACCTCCCGCCCAGGATATTGGTGCCCCCTCCAGTTGTATAGTTGGGGATTTCCCCCCAGTTCTGCCCCTGCTGAATTTGTCCACCTGTGGGACACTGCTCCAGCACTTTGCCCATGTAATTTGAGAAACCTGGCAGCACGGTGGTTAGCACTGCTGCCTCACGGCACTGAGGGGCCCGGGTTCGATCCTGGCCCCAGATCACTGTCTGTGTGGAGTTTGCACATTCGCCCCGTGTTTGCATGGGGCTCATCCCCACAACGCAAAGATGTGCAGGCTAGGTGGATTGGCCATGCTAAATTGCCCCTTAATAGGAGAAATAATAACTGGGAACTCTAAAGTTTAAAGTTGAGAAACTAAGAGGTCTCGAGGGGGAGCAGGAACCCTGGCTGCTTTGCCTCTTCCATCTGCTTTGAGCATACAGACTGGGCCACGAGAGTTGTAACATGCAGCCCGAGCTGGAGTATTTGTGCTGGTTATTTTCACAGCTGGATCCAGTGTCCGCAGTTGATTCTGTTTTTCTTTCAGCTGCGCAGGTGTTGCACATCCTGTCTGAATATGGCTGGTACATCCTCTTCAGCTCCATTGCCATCTACTTTGTCCTGCAGAAAATCAGTGGCATGCTGCAGTCAAGAAGCCACAAGCGGACACAGGCCTCGGAGGCCCAGCTTGGTACCGACTTTGTCTTATTATCGTTTTCGAGTGAACTTTGCTTTTGTCAGCTCCTCATCTCTCTGAATGTGTTTTTAACTTGCCATTTGATCAGTAATATAATCAGTGAAATAATTTTATGAATTTGTAGCTTTCAAATTTGGATGAGCAGAATTGGGAGGAACTAGTGGTAATGTCAATGGACTAGTAATCCTCCAGGCCCAGGCTAATGCTTAGGGGACGTGGGTTCAAATTCCACCACGCCAGCTAGTTGATACTCTAATGCTTATCACCAAACCATTGCCGATTGTCATTAAAAAAAACTCTGGTTAACTCGTGTCCTTCAGCGAAGGAAATCTGCCGTCCTTGCCTGGTCTGTGATTCCAGACCCACAGCCACATGCTGGAATCTTAACGGCTGTCTGAAATAGCCTAGCAAGCCACTCAGTTGTATCAAACACTACAAAGTCTAAAAGGAATGAAACCGGGTGGACGACCCAGCTTCAAGCTAGGCACCAAAAATGACAATTGAAAAGCCAGCCGTGTCGACCCTGCAAAGATCTGCTTGCTAATGTCTGGGAGCTTGTGCCAAAATTGGGAGAATTGTCTCTCAGACTAGTCGAGGTGGCACAGTGATTAGCACTGCTGTCTCTCAGTGCCAGGGTCCCGGGCTCGATTCCGGCCTCGGGTGACTGTCGTGTGGAGTTTGCGTGATTTTCCCCAGCCTGCGTGAGTTTCCTCCGGGTGCTCCGGTTTCCTCCCACAGTCCAAAGATGTGCAGGTTAGGTGGATTAGCCATGATAATATTGTCCCTTCGTGTCCAGGGATGTAGAGGTTAGGGGAGGTTATGGGGTTACGGGGATAGGGTAGGGGAGTGGGCATAGCTAGGGTGCTCCTTTAGGTCAATGCAGACACAATGGGCCGAATGGCCTCCTTCTGGGCTGTAGAGATTCTAGTTGAGCAACAGCCTGACATTGTCAGACTCACAGAATCAATGTCTGAGACGCTTCCATCACCATCCCTGGACATGGCCTGTCTCATTGACAGGGCAGACCCTTCAGAGGTGATGGAACAGTGGTATACAGTCAGAGAAGTTTCATAGCACCATAGTCAAACACGGGCATGGAAACTTTCTTCTGATTTTCTGATTCCCAATGCCCCTCCCCCTCAGCTGATGAATCAATACTTCTCTATGTTGAACACCAAATTGGAAGCACTGAGGGTGACAATTTCACAGAATGTATTCTGGGTGAGGGACTTCAATATCCATCACCACGAGTGTCTCGGTAGCACCACCACAGACCGAACTGGCTGGGTCCTAAAGGACATAGGTGCTAGACTGGGACTGTAGCAGGTGGTGAAGAAACAAACAGGAGGGAAAAACGTATGTGATCTCATCCTCACCAACCTGCCTGTTGCAGATGCAACTGTCCCTGACCACTGCACAGTCCTTGTGGTATCCTTTGCGGCCACAGCTGGAGTATTGTGCAGTTCTGGTCCCCACATTGTAGGAAGGATGTGATTGCAGTGGAGGGGGATGTAGAGGAGCTTCACCAGGTTGCTGCCTGGGATGAAACATTTAAGTTATGAAGAGAGGTTGGATAGGCTTGGATTGCTTTAGTTGGAGCAGAGAAGGCTGAAGGGTGACCTGAACGAGGTGTACAAGGTTGAGGGGCATGGGCAGAGTAGATAGGGAGCAGCTGTTCACCTTAGTTTAAGGGTCACTCATGACGGGACACGAGTGCAAGGTGAGGGACAGGACATTTAGGGTGGGGGGGGGTGGATGTGAGGAAAATCCTTTTTATCCAGAGTGTCGTGACTGTCTGGAATGTATTGCCTAGGAGGATGGTAGAGGTGGGTTGCCTCACATCCTTTAAAAGGTACCTGGATGAGCACTTGGCACGTCTCATCATTCAAACCGAAAGAAATTAATTCTGAGTGGGAGCCAGTATACTACAAGAAGAAAAATAAAGGCACGAGAATATGGGATTGAAACAGAAAACACAGACAAGGAGACAAAGAGTGAGAGAAGGGTTTCTTTCCTATCCCTGCACTTCCATAGTCATCAAACACAGAAAAGGCCCTTCGGCCATTGTGTCGTGGCAGTAAACGACAGTGACCTAACTTTTAATACCATTTTCCAGCACTCCTGCATGCTCTTATTCTCTGTGCCTTGGTGTTATCGGCCAGGGTTTAACAACTCCAAAGTATATTATGGAGTCCACCTGACCTACAACCTTTATGTTGAATTTGGTTAAGAGCACAAGAGCCTGCCTTTCAGGTGTTATTCAACTGAGTTCTTGGGTTCTTTTAATAAAAAAAAAAGTTTTATTGTAAGAATTGAGTTAACATTTGTATAAATACACACAGTAAGAATTTGTATCAACTATAAACATAAAGACCCCACACAGCTACAGTAATCTAAGTATAAACCTTAATGAATTCCCCCTTAACTGTTCCAATTCAATAAGAAAATCCTAGTAAAACCAGAAGTCCCTTTTCAAAGGCGTGGCCCAGCACACGACATTCTCACTCTCTTTAAGACTTGTTATTGATACTCTGTTCCCCTTCTCAAAGAGCAGATTTGAATTCCTTCCAGAAACCAATTATCTCTTTTAAGTTAGCAAGTGTATGGAACAGCTCTTAAAATGAAGACAGCGAAAAAACACTTATTTCAACCTGTGCACTTCAAACCAGTCCAAAACTCAAAGTAAAAACTTGCAGAGCCACAGTCCAGCTCCACCCACACAATGACATCACTGAAGCCATGTGATAAGTCAAAAACCTTTCTTAAAGGGATACTCGCATGACACTTGGCTAATAAAGGACGTGTACCTTATGCCTTCTTAACCACATTATGCACCTGCCCTGCTTTCTTAAGGGAAAGCTGTACGTGCACATCTGATTCTCGGTGCTTCCCAGGGTCTTGCCATTTATCATGTATTTTCCTTGCTTTGTTTGTCCTGCCCAACTGCATCATCTCACACTTATCCGGATTGAATTCTATTTGCTACTTCGGCCCACCTGACCAGCCCATCTGTATCCATCTAAAGCTACCCTCATTATTTACCCCCCCCCCCCCCAATTTTGCTACCATTTGTGAACTTGCTGATCAATCCTCCTACATTCATGTCTAAGTCATTTACTCCAACATTGATCCCTGCAGGACCCCACTGGACACAGGCCTCCAGTCAGAAAACCACTCCTGGACCACCACCCTCTGTTTCTTGCCACTGAGCCAACTCTGAATCCAATTTGCCAAATTTCCTTGGATCCCATTTACCTACGCTATCAGACTCCCATGTGGGACCTTATCAAAAGCCTTGCTAAAACCCAAGTAGACTACGTCAAATGCATTTCCCTCATCTACACACATGGTCACCTCTTTGAAAACATTCAATCAAGTTGGTGAGACATGACCTCCCCTTAACAAATCCATTCTGACTGTTCCTGGTTAATCCCTGCCTCTCCAAATGCAGATTAATCCTGTCGCTCAGAATTGCTTCCATCAGTTTCCCAACACTGAGGTTAGAGCGACTTGCCTGCAGTTTCCTGGTTTATCCCTTCCCTTCTTGAATAATGGTACCACATTAGCTATCATCCAACCTTCCGGCATGCCTCCTGTGGCTAGGGATGAATTGTTGTGACAGATTTGGTAGTCTTATTTGAAGAAGTGCAGGAAGAATCTTCTGTGATTAAAAACAGAAAATGCTGGATAAACTCGAGGTCTGGCAGCATCTGCGGAGAGAGTAAGAGTTAACGTTTCAAGTCGGTTGGACTTGCGTGAGTGATAGAAAAACTGAGATTTTCAAAACCCAATGATTTCCACCCTTATGTTTTCTGATTTTTTTTTTTCTTTTTGGACTTTTCCTTATAATTAGACCTTCATTCTATGGTGACCAATATGGACTTCAAAATATGGCAGAGAATTCACTAACCAATTGGATCTAGGGTGAAGAGGGAGGCTTTAAAAACTCTTTGGATGAATGAATCAAAAATCACCTTCATTCCTCATCTTCAATTATCTTTTGATCGCGTTTAAAGATACCAGAAATGACTTGTTCCTCAGATTGTTTGTTGTTTGTATGATAGAGGATTATTGGCACTTTAAATGTAAAGTCTTGGAAGAAAATGTTGCTTGAGAAAATCTGAAGGTACATTTTTTGAATAAATTGCTTCTTGTGTGCAGCTTATTGAAGTGTTTACTTCTCTTTGAGATTAGAACCATCATTAATTCTGAGGAGGCAGGAAGCAATGGATGCTGCTCGCTATCGGATGCAGCAGGAGCTGGATGAACAGGCAGCAAAGTACCGAGAGAAGCAGAAAGAGGTAAGGGTGGAGCGAATCAGCTAGGAACAGATGTTTAAAATTACGGGTAGATGATTGAGAGTTCAGTCGAAGGAAGCACAATTTCAAAATTTACCAAAGATACAAAAGAGTTTAGACTGGCAGAAAGGTTAGTAACCAGTGGGCTGACATTCCAGAAGATTTATTTTGATAACTGGGGTAAAGCTGAAGTTTGTTTAACAGCGAGTTGTTGCGCTCTGGCATGTCGAAACGTACAGTCTGAAAGGCGAGTGTCAGCAAAATCAATTCTGACTTTCAAACGCGGCTTTATGAAGAGTTTTAAGTTAAGGGAATGGACATACAGGAGTAAAATGGCCGAAGCAGATTAATGTGGATCAGTGTGAGATTTTTGAAAAGAATACCAGGAGTAGGGAGTGTGCTCTCAATGGGAAGACAGTAGAGGGTGCTGAAAGATTCGGTCAGAGTGCAGATCAGAATGGACATTCAAATCATATTTATTGTTTCATAAATAGGGGCAAAGGGTACAAGAGTAATGAAGAATTTACTGGTGTAATGCCCTGGGTGATTGTGTGGTTATTATTGTTAAAATGCAGATTGAAGAAGAGAAGAGGAAGGAGAAAATTGAAGCGTGGGAGAATATGCAAGAAGGAAAGAGCACCAGGAAGTGGACAAGCGTGCATCCTGTAATGTGATCTTGTTATATTTTGATGTTATTTATGAGTAAGATGTTTATGATGATCGCTAACTAATCCTGGTTAGCTGTGTTTATACAACACGACTAATTGTTTTATTTTTGTTTAACATCAGGAGTCAGAATCCAATACACCGAGCGCAGCAAAGGCCAAATCTGACAAGAAGAACCTGAGAGCCGGTAAGTGCCCACAGTCATCAACCAATTGTTCACAGTAATAATACTAATTACCTGTTATTATTGTCACAAGTAGGCTTACATTACACTGCAATGAAGTTATTGTGAAAATCCCCTGGTAAATGTGTTCAGGAAAAATGAACAAATAAATTTAAAGTCGCTGCACTGGAACAAAACATTACCAGTACATCCGCTTAAATTGGCATAGAGCTGCTGAGCAGCTCCCAAGTTATGAATAACAGTGTTACCTCAGGTTTTGGGAGACCAGTTGTATAAAGGTGATGACATGGGTCAACTCTACTGGAGTTTGATTTTTTAAAAAATATATTTTTATTCGACAAATTTTCACCAGAAAAATAAGAATAAAAACCCCAATAATATAAAAAAACAATCCGACCCAAACACAGGACCCCCCCTCCACCTCAGCAGTCAAAAGTGCACGATGAACAAACGCCAATAATTGTAGAATCCCTCCTTCGTCTCCCTCAGCTCAAATGTCACCTTCTCCAGGGTCAAAACCTCCAGCAGGTTTCCCCCCTGCAACACCGAGGCACAGGGTGGAGATGCTGACCTCCACCCTAACAAGATCCGCTCACGAGCGATCAGCGAGGTGAAGGATAAAACATCTGCCCCCGTACCCGCCTGCAACTCGGGCCGGTCCCACACCCTGATATGGCTTCCAGGGACCAGGCTCCACATCCACATGCAAAACCCCCCAGGTGCTACTGAACACCGTCCTCCAAAACTTTTCCAGATTCGGGCGGGACCAAAACACATGAACAAGGTTCGAGGGGCCCCTCCCACATCGCTCACGGACATCCTCCACCCCCTTGAACAGTCGTCTCATCCTTGATTTTGTGAAGTGTGCCCTATATACTACCTTCAGCTATGATGTGGAGATGCCGGATTTGGACTGGGGTGGGCACATTAGGAAGTCTTGCAACACCAGGTTAAAGTCCAACAGGTTTGTATGGAATCACTAGCTTTCGGAGCACAGCTCCTTCATGTTGCAAGACCTCTTACCGTGCCTTCAGCTAGATCAGCCTCAACCTCGCACACAAAGCCGAGGCATTCATGCTCCACAGCACTTTGAACCACAATCCCTCTTCCAGTGACCCTCCCTCTCTCCAGTTCCTCCTTCCACTTTGCATTAATCCCCTCCATGGACACCCTATCCTCCTCAAGGATCCTCCCTTAGATCACCGAAGAAAAACTCTTCTCCAGTCCTCCCGCTGACAGCACCGCCTCCAGTAACGAAGAGGCCGGTGCTATTGGGAAGGTCGGGAAAACCTTTCTTGCAATGTCCAGAACCTACAAGTACCTAAACCCTTCTCCCTGCGCCAACCCATGCTTCTCTCCCAACTCCTATAGGCTCGCAAATTGCCCCAGGGAACAAATAGTTAATTTCCTTAATCCCCCTCTCGTCCCATCTCCGAAACCTTGCATCCCTCCTGACCGACCCCCAGCTTAAAATGCCTAAACTGCCTCCAGATCTCCAATTCCTGGAGCCATCGGAAGCAGCGTCATTGCCAGTGCCTGCAACCCCGACCCCCTACAAGAATCCACCTCCAACTTTACGCACAGGGCCTCTGCCTCCTTGCTCCAAACCCATTGGGCTTCTTCGCATTCACCGCCCAATAATAATAATACAGCAAGTTTGGGAGGCCTAACCCTCCCTGCCTGTTGTCATCTCTGCAGAATCACCCTCCTAATCCTGGCCACATTCCCCCAATTGAACGAGGAGATCAGCTTGTCTATCCCTTTGAAGAAGGACTTTGATAAAAAGACTGGCAGGCGCTGAAATATAAACAAGAATCGCGGCAAAACATTCATTTTAACTGCCTGCACCCGCTCGCAACGACAGAGGGAGGTTGTCCCACCTCTACATATCAGATTTCACACTCCCCACTAATCTTGTGAAATTGTATTTACGGAGCCCTCCACAATCTCGGGCCACTTGCACTCCCAAGTATCTAAAGTGGGTTGCCGCCGAACAGAATGGCAGCCCCCCCCCCCCCCCCCTCCCCCCTACTCCTGGCAGGGAGACCATAAAATACTCGCTTTGTACCCCGAGAATGTCGCGGCTCTCAAAAGTAGCTCCATTTTACTCCCCATTGATGTGCTCGGCATGGGGCACCCCTGTCTCGTACCCCGTTGCAGTGCAAAGTACCTTTTGTTCATGCTGTTAGTGCGAACGCTTGTCATTGGTTCCTTATACAACAGCCGCACCCACGCCACAAACCTCGGCCCAATTCCAAATCTTTCCAATACCACCATCAAGTAATCCCACTATCTGATTTGAACACCACCTCTGCGTCCAGTGCCACTACCACTTCCACCTCCTTTCCCTCCACTGAGACAGGATCATATTCAACAACCTCCTCACATTCAAGAACAACTGCCTGCCCTTCAGGAACCCCGGCTGGCCCTCCCCAATCACCTTCGAGAGACACCCCTCTAACCTCCTTGACGGCAACACCTTTGCCAATATCTTGGCATCTACATTCAGTAGAGATATGGGCCTGTAGACTCGCACTCCACCGGATTCTTATTCTTCTTTAGCAGCAACAAAATCAAAGCTTGTCCCATCTTTTGAGGCAAGATACCCCAACCTATCGCATCCTCAAGCATTCCCACCATCAACGGTGCCAACTTGTCCTTAAATTTCTTATAAAATTCAACTGGGAACCCATCAGGCTCTGCCGCCTTCCCTGCCTGCATCCTCCCAATGGCCTCCTTCACCTCCTGCTCCCCCACCGGCTCCTTCAACCTTGCTCTATCCTCCTTGCCCAGCCTTGGAAACTCCAACCCATCCAGGAACTCCTCCCCCGGGCCTCTGTGACCTATATCGGCCCCGATAAAACTCCTCGAATACTTTATTAATCTGCTCCGGGGCCACCACCAGTTTCCCCACCTTATCCCGTAGCTGAACTACCCTCCTCTCCGCCGTCTCCCTCTGGTGTTGGCTGGCCAGCATACGCCCTGCCTTCTCCCTGTGCTCATAGATCACCCCCCACACCCTTCTCAACTGGCTCACTGCTTTCCCTGTGGACAACTGGTTGAATCTCGCCTGCAACTCCTTCCTCTTGGTCAAGAGACCTGGATCCGGGTCCCCTGCATACCTCCCATCCACCTCCAGAATCTCCTCCATTAGTTTTTTTGCACTCCTCTCCTCCTTGTCCACCTTGGCTTTGACCAAAATCACCTTCTCCCTCATTACCGCCTTCAGAGTCTCCCAAGTCACCGACTGCGAAACCTCCCCCGTGCAATGAAACCCCACATATTCCTCGGTCACCTTTCCCAATTTTATCACAAAAGTCCGCGAACAACCCCACGTCTCATCTCCACCCCGGCCTCTGGGCCATCCCGTTGTATAAAACCACATCCAACTAATGCAGAGCATGGTCTGAAATCACAATTGCTGAGTACTCCAACCTCCTAACCCCAGCCAAGAGCGCCTTCTCCGACATGAAAAAGTCTATCCTCAAATGCACCTTGTGGAACGGGGAGAAAAAGTGATACTCCTGTTCCCTCGGGTGCAAGTACCTCCCAAGGGTCCAATCCTCCATTCTCCTTCCTGAGCCCAGAGCTTTCGCCACCCCTCGACTGGGCCAGTTAGCGTGGCTGAGACCTGTCCGCCTTCGGTTCCCGCACCATATTCCAATCCCCCTACACTATCAACTCATGAGAATCCAGATCCGGGATGGCACCCAGCACCCTCTTCACAAACCCCACATCATCCCAGTTGGGGCCATATTTAAAAAAAAATAATCTTTCTTGTCCCAAGTAGGCTTACATTAACACTGTAGTGAAGTTACGGTGAAAAGCCCCGATTCGCCACATTCTGACGTCTGGTTGGGTACACAGAGGGAGAATTCAGAACGTCCAAATTACCTAACGGCATGTCTTTCTGGATTTGTGGGAGGAAACCGGAGCACCCGGAGGAAACCCATGCAGACACTGGGTGAACGTGCAGACTCCGCACAGACAGTGACCCAAACCGGGAATCGAACCTGGGACCTTGGCGCTGTGAAACAGCAGTACTACTCACTGTGCTACCATTCTTGCCAATGCCACCAACCTTTCCTCTAGCGCCCCCATCACTATCACTTACCTGCCCCCTGATCCGCCACCACCTTCTCCATCTGAAACCTCAGCCACTTGCCCAACAATACCGCTACCCCCTGAGCCCTGCTATCGAACCCAGAGTGGAAAACCTGACTCAACTAAGCCTCATCTGATCCCTTGCCCTCAGTTAGGCCTCCTGCAGCATCACCACGTCGGCTTTTAAGCTCTTCGAGTTTGTAAAAACCCTTGATCTCTTCACTGGACCCCTAACCCCAACACGTTCCAGGCCACTATTCTGACCTGGGGTCTGCCACCACTCCCACCTAACCGCCATCATCATGACCCCGGGCGTGCCCTTCAGGCCTGACCTGCCCCCATCCCTTTGTTACTGTCGACCACTCCCCAGAATCAAGCCATCCACTTGCTCTTGCAAACACCTCCCAGACCCACCTAACCTGTGCAGCCAGGTTCCAATGACTGCGGCCCCTCTCTTCTCCTTCTCTTCCCCCCCCCCCCCCCCCCCCCCAACCACATTCCCGTTCATTAGCCAACCTTCGCTTGCTTGTGTGGAGGCCACGCCCTGGCCCCCTTCCTCCCAATCCCCTCCCCATGACCCACTCTCTGAAAACAAACCAACAAAACCAGAAAACCGCTATAACCTCAAAGCCCAATATTTTGTTTTATAAAATGAGAGTACCCAAATAATATTTTCTAATTAAGGGGCAATTTATCGTGGCCAATCCACCTACCCTGCACATCTTTGGGTTGTGGGGACCAAACCCACACAAACACAGGGAGAATGTGCAAACTCCACACGGACAGTGACCCAGAGCCTGGGACCTCGGCACGGTGAGGCAGCAGTGCTAACCACTGCGCCACCGTGCTGCCCCCAAAGCCCAATTTGATTGTAACCAACTACAACCAATAAACAAAGGCTCAATCAACCTGAAAATCCAGCTGCTCTCCCACAAATACACAACAAAAAACTACCAAAAAGAGAGTTTTAGGCACAGTCCCCATCCCCTCAGTCCAAGTCCCAATCTCAGTCCCATCTCTCATTTCCGTCCCAGTCCTTCGGCCTCTACGAATGCCTCCACCGTCTCAAAGTCGAAGTTCCTCAAATTGTAGGCCACCCTAAGCTTCGCTGGGTAGATCATGCCAAACCTCACGCCGTTGCTGTGGAGTCTGAAGGCTGCCTGCCTTCTCGCCAGTTCCACTGTCAAGTCTTGGTATATTCGAATACCAACGCATTCCCATTTCACCTCACACCTTTGCTTTGCCCAGCTCAGGACCTTCTCCTTAACGTGAAACTTATGGAAGGATATGATAACTGCGTTGGTCGCTCGTTTGCTTTGGGCTTGGGCCTGAGTGATCGATGTGCTCTGTCCAGCTCACATCGGGCATGTTCTTCCCTCTTTCCCCCAACAGCTTTGCCAACATCTTCGCAAAGTACTTGGTCGGCCTGGGATCCTCCACCCCCTCAGGCAGGCCCACGATTTGTAAGTTCTGCCACGTCGACCGGTTCTCCAGGTCCTCCACCTTGGCTCTGAACCCTTTGTTAGCCTCCGACACCCACCGCAGCTCCTTGCCCACTGAGGTGAACTGGTCACTGTGCTGGGACAGAGCCTCCTCCACCCACTAAAACTTCTCCCCTTGCTCCTGTACCTCGGCTGATGTCTTTGACACTGCCACCTTCACCGGGGCAATTGCCTTCTTCACCCGATCCTTCATTGTAGTCATCATCTCCTGCCGCAACACCTCCATTTGCTTCGTGAACTGCCTCTCGAATTCTCCAGCCATCATCTCGGTCAGAGTTTCCACTGTGAGGAGAGCAGCCCCACCCAGTGATCCAGCCTCCACCATCTTTCCTCCTGCCGAGCTCACCGGTTCACTCGATAGCGAATTACTGCTTGTCCCGTTCTTTCGAGTGGCTTTCTTCTGGGTCTTCGACATCCCCCACTTTCCTTATACCTTCCTGCATCAGCTTGTTCAAAAACTGCCCCTGAAACTCTGCATTAAAATGCAAAAACCAGGGCCTCGAGTAGGAGGTACCAAACATGCAATCTCCACCTACATGCCGTCACTGAATGTCCACAAGAGGCTGATTCAACATGGAAACTTGAGGTGTCTCTGCAGTGACTGTGATTGAACAGGTGTCTCTGCAGCGACTGTGATTGAACAGGTGTCTCTGCAGCGACTGTGATTGAACAGGTGTCTCTGCAGCGACTGTGATTGAACAGGTGTCTCTGCAGTGACTGTGATTGAACAGGTTTCTCTACAATGATTATGATTGAACAGGTGTCTCTGCAGTGACTGTGATTGAACAAGTTTCTCTGCAGTGATTGTGATTGAACAGGTGTCTCTGCAGTGACTGTGATTGAACAGGTGTCTCTGCAGTGACTGTGATTGAACAAGTTTCTCTGCAGTGATTGTGATTGAACAGGTGTCTGCAGTGACTGTGATTGAACAGGTGTCTCTGCAGTGACTGTGATTGAACAGGTGTCTCTGCAGTGACTGTGATTGAACAAGTTTCTCTGCAGTGATTGTGATTGAACAGGTGTCTCTGCAGTGACTGTGATTGAACAGGTTTCTCTGCAGTGACTGTGATTGAACAGGTGTCTCTGCAGTGACTGTGATTGAACAGGTGTCTCTGCAGTGACTGTGATTGAACAGGTGTCTCTGCAGTGATTGTGATTGAACAGGTGTCTCTGCAGTGACTGTGATTGAACAGGTTTCTCTGCAGTGACTGTGATTGAACAGGTGTCTCTGCAGTGACTGTGATTGAACAGGTGTCTCTGCAGTGACTGTGATTGAACAGGTGTCTCTGCAGTGACTGTGATTGAACAAGTTTCTCTGCAGTGATTGTGATTGAACAGGTGTCTCTGCAGTGACTGTGATTGAACAGGTTTCTCTGCAGTGACTTTGATTGAACAGGTTTCTCTGCAGTGACTATGATTGAACAGGTGTCTCTGCAGTGACTGTGATTGAACAGGTGTCTCTGCAGTGACTGTGATTGAACAGGTGTCTCTGCAGTGACTGTGATTGAACCGGTTTCTCTACAGTGACTATGATTGAACAGGTGTCTCTGCAATGACTATGATTGAACAGGTGTCTCTGCAGCGACTGTGATTGAACAGGTGTCTCTGCAGCGACTGTGATTGAACAGGTGTCTCTGCAGTGACTGTGATTGAACAGGTTTCTCTACAATGATTATGATTGAACAGGTGTCTCTGCAGTGACTGTGATTGAACAAGTTTCTCTGCAGTGATTGTGATTGAACAGGTGTCTCTGCAGTGACTGTGATTGAACAGGTGTCTCTGCAGTGACTGTGATTGAACAAGTTTCTCTGCAGTGATTGTGATTGAACAGGTGTCTGCAGTGACTGTGATTGAACAGGTGTCTCTGCAGTGACTGTGATTGAACAGGTGTCTCTGCAGTGACTGTGATTGAACAAGTTTCTCTGCAGTGATTGTGATTGAACAGGTGTCTCTGCAGTGACTGTGATTGAACAGGTTTCTCTGCAGTGACTGTGATTGAACAGGTGTCTCTGCAGTGACTGTGATTGAACAGGTGTCTCTGCAGTGACTGTGATTGAACAGGTGTCTCTGCAGTGATTGTGATTGAACAGGTGTCTCTGCAGTGACTGTGATTGAACAGGTTTCTCTGCAGTGACTGTGATTGAACAGGTGTCTCTGCAGTGACTGTGATTGAACAGGTGTCTCTGCAGTGACTGTGATTGAACAGGTGTCTCTGCAGTGACTGTGATTGAACAAGTTTCTCTGCAGTGATTGTGATTGAACAGGTGTCTCTGCAGTGACTGTGATTGAACAGGTTTCTCTGCAGTGACTTTGATTGAACAGGTTTCTCTGCAGTGACTATGATTGAACAGGTGTCTCTGCAGTGACTGTGATTGAACAGGTGTCTCTGCAGTGACTGTGATTGAACAGGTGTCTCTGCAGTGACTGTGATTGAACCGGTTTCTCTACAGTGACTATGATTGAACAGGTGTCTCTGCAATGACTATGATTGAACAGGTGCCTCTGCAGCGACTGTGATTGAACAGGTGTCTCTGCAGCGACTGTGATTGAACAGGTGTCTCTGCAGCGACTGTGATTGAACAGGTTTCTCTGCAATGACTATGATTGAACAGGTTTCTCTGCAGCGACTGTGATTGAACAGGTGTCTCTGCAGTGACTGATTGAACAGGTGTCTCTGCAGTGACTGTGATTGAACAGGTTTCTCTGCAGCGACTGTGATTGAACAGGTGTCTCTGCAGTGACTGATTGAACAGGTTTCTCTGCAGTGACTGACTGAAGACCATTTTCCTTTAGTAAAACCTTGTTGACTTGTTCTTATCATACTACTAAGAATAATCTTGGCTAGTGTCACAAGTAGGCTTACATTAACACTGCAATGAAGTTATTGTGAAAATCCGCTAGTAGCCACGCTACGCACCTGCTCGGGTACACTGAGGGTGAATTCAGAATTCCCAAATCGCCGAAAAAGAACAACTTTCTGGACTTTTGGGAAGAAACTGGAGCACCGGGACGAAACCCACGCAGACACTGGAGGACGTGCAGACTCTGCACAGACAGTGACCCAAGCCTGGAATAGAACCAGTGTCCCTGGCGCTGTGAAGCAACAGTACTAACCACATTGCTACTGTGCTGTCATCAATCTGCTTTTTTAAAACTTCCTTAATAATGGATTCCAGCATTTTCACAACAATTGTTGTTGGATTGGATTGGATTTGTTTACTGTCCCGTGTACCAAGGTACAATGAAAAATATTTTTCTGCGTGCAGCTCAAACAGATCATTTAGTACATGAAGAGAAAAGAAAATACATAATAGGGCAACACAAGGTACACAATGTAAATATCTAGACAGTGGCATCGGTGAAGTATACAGGGGTGTAGTATTAATCAGGTCAGTCCATAAAAGGGTCATTTAGGAGTCTGGTCACAGTGGGGAAGAAGGTTAATTGTATTTCTTTGTTTTCTCTCGGCCTACATGGGCAGCACAGTGGTTGAAAATGAATGAAATGAAAATGAAAATCGCTTATTGTCACAAGTAGGCTTCAAATGAAGTTACTGTGAAAAGCCCTAGGTTAGCCCTGCTGCCTCACAGCGCAAGGGACCTGGATTCAATTCCATCCTTTTTAAAAAATAAATTTAGTGTACCCAATCATTTTTCCAATTAAGGGGCAATTTAGCATGGCCAATCTACCTAGCTTGCACGTTTTTGGGTTGTGGGGGCAAAACCCACGCAGACACGGGGAGAATGTGCAAACTCCACACGGACAGTGACCCAGAGCCGGGATCGAACCTGGGACCCCAGCGCCGTGAGGCGGTTGTGCTAACCACTAGGCCACCGTGCTGCCCCTTCAATTCCATCCTTGGGTGACTGTCTCTGTGGAGTTTGCACTTTCTCCCCATGTCTTCAAGGGTTTCCTCCCACAGTCCAAAAATGTGTAGGTTAGGTGGATTGGCCATACTAAAATTGTCCCTTAGTGTCCCAAGATGGACACGTTGGGTGGGGTGGCAGGGGAGTGGGCCTCGGTACAGAGGGTCGGCGCAGACTGATGGGCTGAATGGCCTCCTTCTGCACTATACAAATTCTACTTTACGTATGTATGTAATAGTTGCCAACTTCCAATCTGAGATGGACTGATATTTGGTATCAGGGAATTGAGGGGTATGGAGAGTGGGCAGTAATATGGAATTTAAGCCTAGGATCAGCCATGATCATGTTGAATAGTAGAGCAAGCTCGATGGGCTTGCTCTTTTTAAAAAATCTTTCCCATTCCTGCAACATCCTTCTCTACTTTCACCAACACGTCACCCGCACCCACCTCCAACCCTTCCTCATCCCCTTCCATCCTCACCACCTCTCTTCCCTAAGTTGCTTTGTTAGTCGGATCCCTGGAATCCCTCCATGGAGCACTACACACATCTCCCAGTTTTGACAATGGGTCTTTGGGGTGAACGAGTCAAATGGGTGAACAGTGAAACGTGCTTTTCTAATGAAAATGTTGAAATTACAAGGACCGTTTCTTGTACTTTGCAGGTTACAATCCTCTGACGGGAGATGGTGGAGGCTCTTGTTCCTGGAGACCAGGTCGCAGGGGCCCATCCTCAGGGGGATGAGGTTAAAGATCGGTCAGTGCCCACTTCTACAGTCAGCACTGACCAGAGTTGAAGATGCACTATCCTGTTAACAAAGCTGGTCAAGTTGAGTGATTTTATTCTGCCTTGATTCGTTTCAACTTGCTGTTAGTCATACCTGATTTTCAATATCCACTTTTTATTCATGAACAGAATCAGATCTCTCATTATTTTGATGTTAACAAAAACTTGATTAAATTGACAGCTATGAATGATGCCATCCTTATAAATGGCACACAGCCAATGAGGATGTCTGAGAATGGACATGGGTAGTGGCAGTAAATAGTCTTGTAAAGTGACCATTCCTTGCTTTTAAATACCAAACGTGTAAGTAAGTTTATTTTATTTTAGCTAAATATTAACAGCTTTAAATATGTTTGAGATTCCAGTTGTGAAATTACTAACATGTTGTATTTATTTTCTTCTTCTTGATGTATAATAAATGTACAACATCCTGTTTTGATGAAGTGGTCATGTCTTTCTATGAAAAGATGTCTTTATGCAACGCAATATATTTTAAAGACACTGTTTCTGCATGAACAGTGCAAAGTCCCCTCTAATCTACCCCGCCAGCATCTCACAACTGTCTCAATATATACACAGCTCACTCCATCTGAAACCCTACTGTTGTCCCCTCTTAAGAGAATAGACACATCACAAATTACACAAGACTGGTATTCACTTAAAGACTCTTTATTTGTACTAGTAAGTCACACAGACTGTTTTGTCACATTACATAGAAAATAAGAGCAGGCCCTTCGAGCCTGCTCTGCCATTCATTCTGATCATGGCTGATCATATTCAATACTCTGATTCCGACTCTTCTCTTCCCCCTCTCCACAATATCTCTTGATCCCTTTAGCTCCAAGAGCTGTATCTAATTCCTCCTTGAAATTTCACAACGTTTTGGCCTCAACTACTTTCTGTGGTAGTGAATTCCACAGATTCACCAGTCTCTGGGTGAAGAGGTTTCTCCTCGCCTCAGTCCTAAAGGTTTATCCCTTTTCCTCAAACAATGACCCCTAGTTCTGCCCCCCCCCCCCCCCCCCCCCCCACCCCCACCATTGGGAACATTTTTTCTGAATTTACCTGTCTAATCCTGTCAGAATTTTTTACATTTCTACAAAATCCCCTCTCGCTCTTCTAAACTCCAATGAATATAATCCTAACCGACTTAATCTCTCCTCGAATGACTGTCCTGCCATCCCAGGAATCACCTTGGTAAACCTTTACTTGACCAAATTTCCCATCATGCAATTTGGTCCGGCCACACTATGATCTCTTGTGAGAGGTGAAAAACAGATAAAAGTACAGGCTAATTTGAGGAGAAATGATGAGAGATGGCTCTTTGGCCACCCAGCCAATCAATATTAGTCCAGCAGGTCTCTCTGGCCCTGAAATCGCTTTACGTAGCTACTTTTGAAGGAGGCGATAATCAGCCCACGTGCAGCCCAAGTTGAAAGAATTCACAAATTGCACAAACCAGCAACTTGTTTCTGTTCTTCACTATCTTTGGGGAATCAACAGTCTCCTGACATCTAATCTAGATAAGCTTTATATAAATTAAAATGGTGGTCCCTATTGGATCATTTCCCTGTTGAGAATAGACACAGTATTTCCCTGTTGGAGGAAATTCAGTAAGAACGCAATTTCTTCCCTTTGTTGTTTATGAACCTCATGTGGTACTTGTGAGTATTTTGGTAGATGTGTGGGTGTTTTGGAGGTGGCCATGTTTTGTCAGCTGGGGTGTGTGTTGTCAGGCATCCTTGTGCATTGGCAGGTACGTACTTGTGATCTGTGTTTCAGCTGAAGTGTGTGTGTGTATAATCAGTGTCACAGTTAGTGCCCAGAGATGTCTGGTGACCTCTTTAGGACCTCAGCCTCACATTTTGTTAAATTTCAACCATGCAAAAAAATCAAGTTTAACTCTATCCAGAAACGAGGTGTGGTTGGAACATGTTTATCTCCCATGTAAAAATCATCTTACTCCCTGTTTGATTGGAATGATAGAATCTTTATCTGACAAACATGTTTCAATTGGTTCCATTTGTTTTTGCCATTAATTCACTCAGATCTTCAATTTTCAATTAAAGGCTGCAAGCAATTAATAACATTCAATTCTGAGAATGTTTTCCGGTTTAAGAGTGCAGCGTGTGTGCGTGAGAGAGTTTGTGGTGCTTTGAGCTTTGTCTGGCTGGTTGAAAACAGTCACTCTAATCATCCATCCTACTGTTTCCCCACTGTTTCAGACAGGGTCAAGCCCCTACAGGTTACAAAGGTACATTACCATTGTATGATAGATTTCTGCTTAACGTGCAGGATCAGGAGGGATGTTAGTAAGAGCACCTTCCATGAAGTTGCTGCTGGACGGATAAGATTCATGTAGCACTATTAAGCTTTATTTGATTTTGATCTGTTTTGCCCAGGGAAGATTGCATTTACTCAGATTGCAGATAGAAATTTGGAAACATTTTACAATGTACAGCTTGCGCCTACAGTAAGCAAATGTTCTATTTGTCACATCACATTGTTCTAGTGTAGTATATTTAATTTGGGATGATTTCTTCTCTTGTTCATACCATGTGCTTTGCATGGCCTGACAGGCCTTCGAAACACTTCTTACTTAAATCTCACCATTTTGGGAATGAGGTAATTTGCATATCTCCTTCCCCAAACATTTTCAAATTGACAGGGTTTTAACAATAATAATTTAAGAGGATATATAATGAGAGAATGCTTCTTTTTGCTGCTAAACTGGCAATCCCTGGAGGAGTGAAGATTGTTAGAAACTGCTTTATTTGACTGCTTTACTACAGGGGACTATCGAAGGAAAGTCAGTTAACATCAGTTACTGGAAAGCTTCATTGAACCGGTCACCTTTCGTCATAGAATCCCTACAGTGCAGAAGGAGGCCATTCGGCTCACCAGGTCTGCACTAGCCCTTGGAAAGAGCACCCTAGTTAAGACCACGACTCCACACTATCCCTGTAACCCAGTAACCCCACCTAATCTTTTGGCCAATCCACCTAACCAGCACATTTTTGGACTGTGGGAGGAAACCGGAGCACCCGGTGGAAACCCACGCAGACCGGGGGAGGGGAAAAAATTGCAAACTTCACAGTCACCTGAGTCTGGAATTGAACCCGGGTCCCTGGAGCTGAGGCAGCAGTGCTAGCCACCGTTACGCCCATTTCAATTAAAATAGATCATGACTTAGTTTTACTTCCATGGTCAGGTTTCCTCTGGAGTGCTGCGTCAAGAATTTTTCACATATGGTGCACAAGGAATGTGCAGTCAATGGTCAGGTCAATTTAGAAAGTTTTGTTTGGTGACTGATCAATATCTTAGCACCATTTTACCCAGCTTAGCTCTCTTATCTTATAACCTTAATCAACAAGAAACTGTCAGTCCAGAATCTTCAAATTCAACCCCAGCATCACAAAGTAATTTGGGGAGATAGTTCCAGATTTCCATAGCCCTTTGTGTGAAAATGTGTTTTCCTAATTTAATTCCTAATGGCAAAACTTAAGTTTAACATGGTGTTTCCCTGATGGATTCCCCACCACCAGGAACAGTTTCTCTATTTACACAGTGGATTTCCTTCATCATTTTAAACATCATCACTAGATCATCTCTCGATCTCTTGAACTCGAGCCGATTTCCTTTAGTGAAGCAGTGATGAGTGAACACCAATTTTAAATTGTCAGGGAATGAGTGAGGAGAGAAGTTAGAAGAAATGTTTTTATGTGGAGTTTCTGAGCTTTGAATTCTTCGTCATGGGAGTGGCTGTGATAAATCGTCACATCTTTTAAGGAAAAATTGGATAAGCATTTGAATTAGATCTGCATGTAGAGCTGTGAATCGAGAGAACAACAGTGGGAATGGTTTTGGGTTGCACCAGCGGAGAGATGATGGGTTGAATGGTTCCATAATATGTCAACGTTGTCTGATTCCCCCATGGCCAAAATTGAACATTGAGTCAAGCTGCTTTGCTAGTATTGGCTCTTTTTAAATGCATGATTGAGTGCTCCTTGGAGTTTACATTGCAGTTTGAGGCCTGCCACCATGTTTAAAGAGGAGCCAGAACTAATTGAAAGGATCGCTATTTTTATACATCCAGCAGTAAATACATGACAAAACTGTATTCACTGCCACGCAGAACAGCTACAAACCACACCAACCCCCATTGCAAAACAGCTGACAGAGGCGGTGGGGCAAGTATTTCAAATGAATGTGCTGTTCACAAGAAAATTATAGATTACAGCTTGTTTTAATAAGATAAAAATTACACTGAAAAAAAGTTATACATGACAATTTGTAACCTTCGTTTGGATGTGATCGTAATTAAAATGGGGAAACTTGAAGGGGCGACACATTATAAAAGAAAAATCAAGGTTGTTTAACAGGAGTCATGAGGAATAGAATGTGATTCAGAACTTTGGCTCCATGTTTATTTTAACAAAAATCTGATGCTGTTAGACAGAATTGCATGCACCCATGACCAGGCTCTGTTTCCAGGGACTTGTATTGTTGTCATACCGTAAGGATAGTTTCAGAGAATTAAACAGCATAAAAGGAACATCATTATGAAGTGATTTGCACTATTGATTGCCCCATTTTGGATTTTCCTGGGATTTCTGACCCACTCACCAGTAAACAGTTTGTTAGTTTGTTCCTGCATTTAAGCCAGTTTTCCTATCTCGGGCACTTGGGATTTAAAAATAATGGTTTTGGTGACCTGTCAGTGGACTGATTGAATCATTCATTGATTCAGACCTTGGCTTTTAAATGTAGCTCAAAATAATTTTGAGTTCCCAAAGAATTTGTTTCCTTTCAGAATAAAAATAACAATTTCTGAGCCAAAAGTACAACAGTGAAGTTTCAGAGTGAAATTAAAACAAGGGCACCATGTCAGTTCAGATGAAATTGAGACATCCATAAAATAAGATGGTCAGTCACCAACATTAGTTAACATTTATCAAACTTTCAGAATTCAAGTGAAAGCAGTCAAAGGGCTGTTCCTTTTATTTATGCATGGATGTGAGCATCACTAACTAGGCCCGTATATATTGCCCATTCCTAATTTCCCTTTAGAAGGTGGTGGTGGTGAGCCAAGTTCTTGAACTGCTGCAGTAGGACTGTTAGGGAGGGAGTTTCAGGATTTTGATCCTGCAACCGGGAACGAGAGAATAGTGGTACAGCTCCAAGTCAGGATGGTGAGAAGGTCGGAGGGGAACTTTCATGTGTGGGTGTTCTAAATTTCTGTTGCCCTTGTCCTTATAGATGGTAGAGGTTGTGGGTTTGCTGAAGGAAAGTTGGTCAATCGCTGCAATGCATCTGCAATAGATGGTGTGCACCATTAAAAGTGAAGTTGAATAAAAATTGCATTCCAAAGTAATCCTCTAACTCTTCACATCCCAATCAGCTGGACATCTTGAGACAGGAAGGGACAATTCGTTATAGCCATTCCACCTAACATGTATATCTTTGGACGCTCGGGGGCGATTTAGCATAGCCAATCCACCTAACGTGTACATCTTTGGACTATGGGCGGAAGCCAGAGCACGCAGAGGAAGCCCCCCCAGACACACGGAGAACGTGCAAACTCCACAGTCACCCGAGGTTGGAATCAAAGCCAGGTACCTCGCTTTGACAAAGAGTCATCGGACTTGAAACGTTAGCTCTTTTCTCAGATGCTGCCAGACTTGCTGAGATTTTCCAGCATTTTCTCTTTCGCTTCAGATTCCAGCATCCACATTAATTTGCTTTTATCTAGGGGGTGAGGCAGTAGTGCTAACCCTTGTGCCATCGTGTTCCTGGTATCCTGAGGAATAATTATTCCTCACACCAGACAGCTTATGTGCTCAGAATTGCAAATTGGCTGCTATTTATTATGGGACAACATAAACTCCTGAGATGGTGAAAGGCGCTACATCACTCCAGCGAGAGGCTGGCCCTTTAAGAGGCGGGGCCTGAGTGCGTCGGCCAATGAAGAGCGCGCTACGGACGGAGGGCACGGTATTAAAGCTTCTGCGGGGCGGGGCGGGCGGGAGCGGAGAGCCGGCGGGTCGGGCCGGTGGGCGGGAGCGGAGGACATGGCGCGCTCGCAGCGCTGGAGCAGCATTCCCGCTGACTGAAGCGGGATGGCGGGCCGCTGCCGGCGCTCCTGGCTCGGCCTCCTGCTGGGCCTGGCGCTGGGCTTTGCTCTGGCCTCCCGGCTGCTGCCGCGGAGAGGAGGCGGCGTGTGCCGCCGGCGGGCAGCGGGGGATGGCCAGGGGCAGGCCGAGGCCTCGCAGTCGCGCTTCCTCTACGTGGGGGTGATGAGCGCGAAGAAGTACCTGAGGAACCGGGCGCTGGCCGCCCAGCGGACCTGGGCCCGCCACATCCCCGGCCGGGTGGAGTTCTTCTCCAGCGAGGGCTCCGACCTGAGCCTCCCGCTCCCGCTGGTCGCCCTGCCCGGGGTGGATGACTCCTACCCGCCGCAGAAGAAATCCTTCCTGATGCTCAAGTACATGGCCGAGCGCCACCTGCACCGCTTCGAGTGGTTCGTGCGCGCCGACGACGACACCTACATCCGCGGGGAGAGACTCGAGCGCTTCCTCCGAGGCCTCAACAGCAGCCAGCCGCTGTACCTGGGCCAGACCGGCCTGGGCACCCCCGCCGAAATGGGCAAACTGGCGCTCGAGCCCGGGGACAACTTCTGCATGGGCGGCCCGGGGGTCATCCTGAGCCGGGAGCTGCTCCGCCGGCTGCTGCCCCACATCGGACAGTGTCTGCGGGAGATGTACACCACCCATGAGGACCTGGAGGTCGGCCGCTGTGTCCGCAGGTTCACCGGGGTCCAGTGCGCCTGGTCATACGAGGTGAGGGGGTGGTGTGGAGGACAGGAGGGGGGTGAGGAGGACAGTGAGGGGGGCGTAGGAGTGGGTGAGGAGGACAGTGAGGGGGTTGAACAATATAACATTACAGCGCAGTACAGACCCTTCGGCCCTCGATGTTGCGCCAACCTGGTAAAGCCCATCTACGCTATTCCGTTATCATCCATGTTTATCCAATGACCATTTAAATGCCTTTAATGTTGTCGAGTCCACTACTGTTGCAGGCAGGGCATTCCACGCCCATACTACTCTCTGAGTAAAGAACCTACCTCTGACATCTGTCCGATATCTATCTCCCCTCAATTTAAACTTGCTACTCTCTGAGTAAAGAACCTACCTCTGACATCTGTCCTACATCTCCCCTCAATTTAAAGCTATGTCCCCTCGTGCTAGCCATCGCCATCCGAGAAAAAAAGCTCTCACTGTCCACCCTATCTAATCCTCTGATCATTTTGTATGCCTCAATTAAGTCACCTCTTAACCTTCTCTCTAACGAAAACAGTCTCAGGTCCCTCAGCCTTTCCTCATAAGATCTTCCCTTCATACCAGGCAACATCCTGGTAAATCTCCTCTGCACTCTTTCCAATGCTTCACATCCTTTCTATAATGCAGCGACCAGAACTGCACACAATACTCCAAACGCGGCCACACCAGAGTTTAGTACAGCTGCAACATGACCTCATGGCTCCGAAACCCAATCCCTCTACCAATATAAACTAGCATACTGTACGTCTTCTTAACAACCCTATCAACCTGGGTGGCAACTTTCAGGAATCTATGTACATGGAAACCGAGATCACTACCAAGAATCTTACCATTAGCCCAGTACTCTGTATTCCTGTTACTCCTTCCAAAATGAATCACCTCACACTTTTCTGCGTTAAAGTGCATTTGCCCCTTCTCAGCCCAGCTCTGCAGCTTATCTATGTCCCTCTGTAACCTGCAACATCCTTCCGCACTGTCCACAACTCCACCGACTTTAGTGTCATCCGCAAATTTACTCACCCATCCTTCTACGCCCTCCAGGTCATTTATAAAAATAACAAATGGGGCAGCATGGTAGCATAGTGGTTAGCATCAATGCTTCACAGCTCCAGGGTCCCAGGTTCGATTCCCGGCTGGGTCACTGTCTGTGTGGAGTCTGCACGTCCTCCCCGTGTGTGCGTGGGTTTCCTCCGGGTGCTCCGGTTTCCTCCCACAGTCCAAAGATGTGCGGGGTTAGGTGGATTGGCCATGCTAAATTGCCCGTAGTGTCCTAAAAAAAGTAAGGTTAAGGGGGGGTTGTTGGGTTACGGGTATAGGGTGGATACGTGAGTTTGAGTAGGGTGATCATTGCTCGGCACAACATCGAGGGCTGAAGGGCCTGTTCTGTGCTGTACTGTTCTAAATTCTAAATAGCAGTGGCCCCAAAACAGATCCTTGTGGTACACCACTAGTAACTGAACTCCAGGCTCAACATTTCCCATCAACCACCACCCTCTGTCTTCCAGCTAGCCAATTTCTGATCCAAACCTCTAAATCACCCTCAATCCCATGCCTCCGTATTTTCTGCAATAGCCTACCATGGGGAACCTCATCAAACGCTTTACTGAAATCCATATACACCACATCAACTGCTTTACCCGCGTCCACCTGTTTGGTCACCTTCTCAAAGAACTCAATAAAGTTTGTGAGGCACGACCTAGCCTTCACAAAACCGTGTTGACTATCCCTAATCAAATTATTCATTTCTAGATGACTATAAATCCTATCTCTTATAATCCTTTACAAGACTTTGCCCACAACAGAAGTAAGGCTGTCTACTCCCCTTCTTGAACAAGGGGACAACATTTGCTATCCTCCAGTCTTCTGGCCTATTCCTATAGACAATGACGACATACAGATCAAAGCTAAAGGCTCAGCAATCTCCTCCCTAGCTTCCCAGAGAATCCTAGGATAAATCCCATCCGGCCCAGGGGACTTCTCTATTTTCACACTTTCCAGAATTGCTAACACCTCCTTATAAACCTCAATCCCGTCTAGTCTAGTAGCCTGTATCTCCGTATTCTCCTCAACAACATTTTTCCTGTGTGAATACTGCTAGAAAATATTAATTTAGCGCCTCTCCTATCTCCTCGGAACGACGCACAACTTCCCACTACTGTCCTCGACTGGCCCTACTCTTACCCTAGTCATTCTTTTATTCCTGACATACCTAGAGAAAGCTTTAGGGTTTTCCTTGATCCTATCTGCCAAGGACTTCTCATGTCCCCTCCTGGCTCTTCTTAGCTCTCTCTTTAGGTCCTTCCTGGCTGACTTGTAACTCTTGAGCGCCCTAACTGAACCTTCACGTCTCATCTTTACATAAGCCTCCTTCTTCCTCTTGACAAGTGATTCAACTACTTTAGTAAACCACGGTTCCCTCGCTCGACCACTTCCTGCCTGCCTGACGGTACATACTTATCAAGGACACGCAGTAGCTGTTCCTTGAACAAGCTCCACATTTCAATTGTGCCCATCCCCTGCAGTTTCCTTCCCCATCCTATGCATCCAAAGTCTTGCCTAATCGCATCATAATTGCCTTTCCCCCAGCTATAACTCTTGCCCTGCGGTATATACTTATCCCTTTCCATCGCTAAAGTAAACGTAACTGAATTGTGGTCACTATCACCAAATTGCTCACCTACCTCCAAATCTAACATCTGGCCTGGTTCATTGCCCAGTACCAAATCTAATGTGGCCTCGCCTCTTGTTGGCCTATCTACATACTGTGTCAGGAAACCCTCCTGCAAACATTGGACAAAAACTGACCCATCTAAAGTGCTCGAACTATAGCGTTTCCAGTCAATATTTGGAAAGTTAAAGTCCCCCAAATCAAATACCCTGTTACGTTCGCTCCTATCCAGAATCATCTTTGCAATCCTTTCCTCTACATCTCTGGAACTTTTCGGAGGCCTATAGAAAACTCCCAACAGGGTGACCTCTCCTTTCCTGTTTCTCGCCTCAGCCCATACTACCTCAGTAGACGAATCCTCATCAAACGTCCTTTCTGCCACCATAATACTGTCCTTAACTAACAATGCCACACCTCCCCCTCTTTTACCACTTTCGCTGAGCTTACTGAAACATCTAAACCCCGGAACCTGCAACAACCATTCCTGTCCCTGCTCTATCCATGTCTCCGAAATGGCCACAACAACGAGATCCCAGGTATCAACCCATGCTGCAAGTTCACCACCTTATTCCGGATGCTCCTGGCGTTGAAGTGGACACACTTCAAACCACCTTCCTGCATGCTGGTGAGGAGGACAGTGAGGGAGGGGGGGGGGGGGGGGGGGGGGGGGGGGGAGGGACTGAGGTGGGATGAGGAGGACGACAGTGAGGCGGGGGTGGGGAGGACAGTAAGGGGGGGTCACATCGGGAGTGTCTGCAGGAGATTTACACCACCCATGAGGACCTGGAGGTCGGCCGCTGTGTCCGCAGGTTCACCGGGGTCCAGTGCGCCGCTTCATACAAGGTGAGGGTGTGTGGGAGTGAGGGGGAGGGTGAGGACAGTGAGAGGGTAAGGAGTGGGGTGGGGGGAGGATGGCAATGAGGGGGATTGTGGGGGTGAGGAGGATAGTGAGGGGGTGGTGTAAGAGGAGGTGGGTGGGGGTGAGTACAGAGGGGGTGTGTGAGTGAGGAGGACAGTGGGGGGGTGAGGATGGCAGTAAGGGGGGTGAGGAGAACAGTTGGGGGGGGGGGGGCAGTGCCTGTGGGATCTGCCTGCCTGCCTGGGCAGCGTATTTACTGAGGGATAGATTCTGTGAGGTCCTCAACTTTAGACCTAAAAAGGATCGGATGGAATCCTTTCCAAATGATGAAAAGCGAGAAACAGTGAAGATATTTAGAATTCCAGAAATATAGATAATTCAAGTCATGCTTCTAGAGCACAACTGGAGTACTGTGAACAGTACTATGCGAAGAACATATTGGCCTTGGTGCCAAATACATTTACCAAATTGTTACCTGGACTCCCACAGGTTAAATTACATGGAGAGATATGTGTTTCATGGCATCTAGCAAGTCCACCATGTCTGGGGAACTATGAGAAATGATTCCTTTAGGGGTTAATTTCAACCTGTCCGAGAATAATTAGATTCACCAAATGTTGGACAAAAGTGGATAAATGGAGTTAGGCCGCCACTCAGCTACGATCCCATTGATTGGTGGAACAGAATCGAGGTGATAAATGGCCATTGCCTCCTTGTCTGAGTCCTCTCTCTCGTCAGATAACCAAGGTGTTCATCACATCCACTAACTAGTCACACAGGTTTTAATCCATGAGTAGCGAGGAAGTGTATCTGTTGGATTTATCTTCACGGGATCTTCAGCAAAGAGCAGAATGAGTCAGCTGTCCCAGTATTGCAGTAGCTTTTCAGTATAAATGTCTTGGGAAGTTTGCTTTGACTTGCCTGCTGCTGAATACAAACGCCAGCCAATTGGCTGATTTCCACCGTTGCCATGCTAAACTTCTCTCCAGGGTGTGGTTTGAATTGACCTTTAGTTTTTATTGAAGCGCTTAGTCTGATAAACCCGGGAATCCTCTTTGAATTGCAGCAAGTCACTTCACAGCATGAGTACATTACGGGCAGTAAATTAAATATAGCGTAACTAGTTCCAGTCACCTGACTTAATTAAGACCAATCAAAATACATTCTCTCATTGCAATGTCTCATTATTATTAGTGTCACAAGTAGGCTTACGTTAACACTGCAATGAAGTTGCTGTGAAAAGTCCCTAGTTGCCACACTACAGTGTCTATTCGGGTACACTGAGGGAGAATTCAGAATGTCTAGTTCACCTAACCAGCACCTCCTTTGGAACTTTTTGGAAACTGGAGCACTTGGAGGAAACGCATACAGGCATGGGGAATTGAATCCGGGTCCCTGGCTCTGTGAAGCAACAGTGCTAATCACTGCTACCATGCACAGATTAAACCTGACCTGTTGTCATCCCCCCTTCTGAACTGAGCTTCTATCTGCAGCCTTCGTTTTTGCTCATCCCTTCTTGTCCTCTTTCTCATTCTTCGCACTTCCCCTATCTTCAACTTTTCCTTTTTTTTGTAGTAAAGTCTGACATTTGCTTGTTCTTCTCCAGTCTTTTCACTTCACAACTCTCTACCTTTTGAGGGCCTGGGGGTGGGGGCTGTGTGCAGGGGACTGTTAATGCTCTCTGCATGCCAATCAACCTGCTCGATTTGTCAGCTTGGGCGGAACCCTTGTATTTGGTATGTTGGATTGACCCAGTGGGGATATCTTTGTTCCATTGGTTCTGCTCTGTGATATCACAAGCCTCTGCTGCACCTCCTCCCATTTAGCTGTTTTCATGTTTCTCAAATCTGTTCCGGTGTCTCTTCATTCTTGAAATTGAGGAGAAATCTTGCTGTTACGTCTGGTTCAATGAACACTAAATGCTATTTTGATGACTGCTGTTGTTTTGTATTCCGCACTTTCTGTTAAAAGGAACATTGCATCAAATTTCAGCTTTCGAGGCACCCACTTCTCCAGCACCAGCCCGTCATCTCCAAGACTACCATTATTCCGGGCAGCTGGATGTGGCTTTTGGATTCTGTAAAGGGAACATCATAGGTTTGGAGGTATTAATTGTGACAGTCTGGGAGTGGGAGATTTGCAGGGTTGGGGGGCCAGTGGTTTGGCTGCAGAGAGTGGGGGAGCCGGTGATTAGGGTGCCTGGGGTGGGGGAGCCAGTGATTTGACTTACTTTTCAGACAAGTAATCTGTCCAATTTGTAGAAAATTGGTGCCAAACTCCTGTTTGTAACAGTGCATTTACATTATTCTGGGGTCCTTTATCTTGCTCCGTTTATGCAGTGGGTAGCGTGCCAATGAGTGAGTTGTAGCAAAGACAGAGCCAGAATTGTGACAGTCGTTTTGGGGCAGAAGTGCAGCAGACAGACCCCACTCTCACTCTGAATAGTGATGGGATTCTGCTCTGTCCTCTACACGTGTTATCCAGCATACATGTTGTGGGAGTTTGACTTGAACTTGTTGCTGTCCTGGATTAATGTAATTAACATTTTGCACTCACTTTCTAAAGATGTTTACTTGAGTAGGGACTAAACCAGGTTAGATGCAGCACAAAATACAGCCAGAGTTTATCTAACTGTTTTGTGCAATAGATGTTGAACGGTTGATGCGTAGCAGTGTAACAATACTCTACACACAATTTGGGGAGTTTGGTGTTCAAGATTGAGAGCAAAGGTAAAAATTCCTAATTTTCCCTCTTCCATTGCAACTTATTGCCTGACTAGACATTCCAGTTCACATCGTACCATGTTACCAGCAGTCTCAGTTTTTTGTGTCTCCCCACTGTATGGTTAAGATCACACCCACCCCATAATGTTGAAGCAGAACGTTTGTCTAGGCTTCCCTGTGGTCGCATTTGGGGTTCCCAGTGTGGTGGTTGCTCAGGCCAGAACACCATGCAGGCTAGCGACCCAGTCTAGGACTGTGTATATGTAACTGTTTTTCAGCAGTAAATTTCTGACATTGAAATTGAGCTTCTCATTATATACATAAAGGCACTCTTCCTTGTCATTCCTATGGTACAGATAGAGCACTCTTGGGAAAATTTGGAGGCATCATGGCAACTGTGCCTCCAGGACAGTCACACCAATGTTCGGGCCAAAGAAATCTGATCCAACACAGGCCGTTTAGATGGGGCCATTAGAAATGTCATTGACTCACAACATTAATTCTCTGTCCACAAATGCTGCCTGATCTGCTGAACATTTCCAGCATTTTCTGCTTTATTTCAGATTTCCAACTTCCGCAGTATTTTGCATTAGTTATGAAATATATGTAAAGTCTTGAATTGAACATGAGAAATTCCAGTTGCACGAGAAACTGATATTATCTGTATTCTCGTTTTCACATGACATGGAGGGTAACATTTTGACATGGATTGAGAATTGGTCGACAGACAGGAAACAGAGTGGGATTAATTGAGGCTTTTTCTGAGTGGCCGGCAGTGACTAGTGGGGTACCGCAGGGATCGGTGCTTCGGCCCCAGGTGTGCACAATGTATATAAATGACTTGGATGAAGGAATCAAATGTAACATTCCCAAGTTTGTTGACACAAAACTGGGCAAGAGTTGTGAAGATGCAAGGAGACTCCAGGGTGATTTGGACAAGTTGAGTGAGTGGGCAAACACATGGGCTGAACAACGTGGCTAAATGTGAAGTTGTACACTTTGGTGTGGAAAACAAAAAGGAAGAGTTTTATTTCAATGGTGATTATATTGGGACGTGTTAATGTACAAAGGGATTTGGGTGTCCTTGTACCAGTCAGCGAAAGTGGAGAGGGAGGTGCATGAAGCAATTGGAAGGCATAGAGTATGTTGGCCTTCATTGCAAGAGGTTTTGAGTTCAGAAGTAGGAATTTTCTTACTGCAGTTATACAGGGCCTTGGTGAGACAACAACTGGAGTATTGTGTGCAGTTTTTTGTCTCCTTACCTAAGAAAGGATATACTTGCCATTCAGGGAGAGCAGCAGAGGATCACTAGGCTGATACCGGAGTTGGCGGGACTGTCCTATATTGGTTCGACTGGGCCTGTATTCACCGGAGTTTAGAAGGATGAGAGGAGATCTGATTGAAACATATAAAATTCTAACAGGGCTGGACAGACTAGATGCAGGGAGGATGATTTCGCTGGTTGGGGAATCTAGAAGCAGGGGACACGGTCTCAGGACACGGAGTAGACCATTTAGGACTGAAATGAGGAAAACACTCGAGGGTAGTGAACTTGTGGAATTCTCTTCCCTGAATGTATTTAAGAAAGATTTTAATGGCATCAAAGGGTATGGGGAGAAACGGGAATCTGGCATCAGCCATAATCATATTGAAAATCGCTTATTGTCACAAGTAGGCTTCAAGTGAAGTTACTGTGAAAATCCCCTAGTCGCCACATTCCGGCGCCTGTTCGGGGAGGCTGGTACGGGAATTGAATTGTGCTGCTGGCCTGCCTTGGTTTGCTTTAAAAGCCTGCTCTTTAGCCCTGTGCTAAACCAGCCCCTGGTTGAATGGGGGAGCAGACTTGAAGGGCCAAATAGCCTACTCCTAGTTTCTATGTTTCAGGAGTGTGTGTGGTTGTTTCTCAACCATGCTCCTTACTCTTGATTTCCACGTTTTTCGCTGTCTGCCCTTCAGATTGATTCAAAAACACTTTCCTGTTTTGTTGCTGTAACAGGAGTTATAAGCAGATCTTTAAAATATTTTGTGTATATTTGTGTATGCAGTCTGTGGTGTGTGATTCATGTGCCCTCCTCCCACATTTTAATAATTACAATTTTTGCACTAGTTACTACATTTATACTAAACCAGCGGATTTATCCAACAGTTAGTTGTTGACTGGACGATAGACAAAATTCCATATCAAGCAAATTGACTCCTGCTGATTAGATGGCACAGAGATTATTTGGGGATTCAAGTGTTAATTGATTTCAAAAATTGGTCGTTTATGTCTCGTGCTTTACCTTCCCTCATTCAAGTTTGTAAATTTGGCAAATTACATATTTCACATAACGGATTTCATAACGCGACTAATCTCATGTATGCCAGCATCTTCATTAATGATCTTGCAAAACTTCAACCCTTGGCCTTCTGTTTATTTTGGAACCCAGTGAAAACACTCTTCACAGTCTGTGTGTGCATGCAGTTTCTCACTAGCTAGAAGTGAAAGACACTTTGTCCTCGGGCTCTCTGACAGTCGCTCCACTTGTACTGAATGCTTACATTTTAACTTTAATCTAGTGCTTCAATTTGACTTATTTAGATTTGCAAACGTGAGTAATGAATTTATTTTTCGGTGACAAACAACCCGTCGTCTTTAATTTGCTTTCACTATTCAAATCTTTCACTGCATCAAAATGGGGAAAAATATAATTCCGTTTTAATTGTGATAGTAACAGAGCATAGAGACATGATCTTTAAAATTAATGCAGGGAGAGAAATCAGCGAGTACTTGTCATACAAAAGGTTCTAGAAATCTGGAAATCTCCCATGAAGGACTGTGCATGCTGCAGGTCAGTTGAGTCTTTAAAGACCGAGCAATAAGGGCTGGATGGAGTTGAGGTACAGATCTTGTCACTGAGCTGTGATCTTGTTAAATGGCGGAGATGGCTGGCTGGCTTCCTATTTATTCCTGCATTGCTGTGAAAGATACTGTGACCTGTGTCAGCGAATTGTTTCATGTGGTACAGCAGTACCATGTGGTATTCTCCAATAACAGGACATTTTGCCTATCTAACAAATTAGTAATGTGGTACTACTGTGCTGGTGATGGCAATTTGTTAACTTGTTGATGAGATTTATATGAGATGCAGGGTTTGGGTTTCTGGCCCCAGAATCTTACATCTAGGTCATCCCCTTGAGAGTAAAAGTCAACCTAAGTGTGGTACTGATACAGAGACTCTTGAGGAGCTGCTTTAATAAACTTGCATGGGAAAACAACCCATTTTATATCTCTAAAAGTATGTCAATTTTACAGTTAATTTGTCTTCAAAGCATTAACAATTGTTTCCCTATGCAGCTGTAGCTTTTCTTAGTGGGCAGGGGTGCAAGGGATCCTTTGAAAAGTTGTCCTGGCACACAACTTTTTTAACAGCAAAAAGGGTTATTTCTGGTGTGGGAGACTTTATAAGAATAGAAGGATCCAAATTGGAGGGGCAGGTTCAATGTTGTTAGCCAGTTGTTAGCTGCTGTCCTTTTCTGACATGGATGCGTTTGACCATTATGAAATGAAAAAAATGAAAATCGCTTATTGTCGCGAGTAGGCTTCAAATGAAGTTACTGTGAAAAGCCCCTAGTCGCCACATTCCGGCGCCTGTTCGGGGTACGGGAATTGAACCGTGCTGCTGGCCTGCCTTGGTCTGCTTTAAAAGCCAGTGATTTAGCCCCGTGTGCTGAACCAACCCCTGGTTAATAATTAGATATTGGCCAGGATTTTAGCAAGGTACTTCTCAACTATAACATCCAGCAGGTTTGCTCGTCAGAAAATAGCGAATGACAATAACGTGATCAAGTGCAAAGATGACAGCCTTGTTGGAAGTTTGGACCCAATTCGAGCTCCTGTGGCATAGTTGAGGGCAAGACACGTCTCGCTATGGACCAGAGTAATTATTTTGTGTATTTTGAAATAATTGTCATGCTTCATTAAATGGACTTCACTAAAGTCAGATCATTGGTGTGAGATTTTACTAGCCAATACACAGCAGGGAGTTTATTACTAAGTTTCCAGGGTTGCTATCTGTACTTTGAAAGGACCCCCTCCAGTTTGCAAGAGCCATTGCGCCAGTTCAGTGATGCAGTCAGCGAACTGGAACATTATGTTGAGGTTGGTGTGGACAAGATTGGCAGGACAAGTAATGTCACATGGGCCCACTTTCTCTTGTCTGTCAGCTTTGACAAAAAGTCATCGGACTCGAAACGTTAGCTCTTTTCTCTCCCTACAGATGCTGCCAGACCTGCTGAGATATTCCAGCATTTTCTCTTTCATGTCACATGGACCGTTAGTTTGAATGGGGAAAACCTCCTGTTTTGGATCAAGTTTGGAAGCAGCGTACTAATCAAAGTTCTGTCTGTAATAACATATAAACTATTCACATTACTGTTTGTGTAACTTTCTCTAATAAAACCCAGCCCGTTTAATCTCGTATTCTTTACCTATAATGTCTAAAAAGATCCTGTCCAGTTAATTGACAGCCCCAACATTTCACAACAACTTCCAAGTTGCTGCTGCCTTCGCAGATAAGTGGAGTTTTTCTATCCTTGCAACAGTCATCGTTTATCGAGGCTTTAACTGATTTGTATAATTCTTTGCCAACTCTTCATTAAATCTGGCACTTTGTAAAACCTATGGGACTCTAGTGGCTGGACCTCGCAGTGCAATCTGTTCCTTCATGCTTATTTAATGAGTCATCAAGAAAAATCGCCAAACTGTTTGTATTCTCTGAAATGCTCCAAAGGTACCTGGAAAAGGGAGCTGCACTAATTGAGGTGTAGGGTACTGGAGTCTCCGTGTTCTACTTGGCACAAACTGACCTTGTGCATTGCAACCAAAAACAAGGCACTTTCTGTACATGTGCTCCTGACACACTGAGTGTAGTAAACTGCACATTCCTTGCTAATTCTGCACCCCCCCAGCAGATTCTGTTTCTTTGCTCAAGGGGAGCAATCCATAACTCCATCTGAGACTTGTGTGAAAAGAACCTTTTATGGGTGGAAGGGGGAAGGCCAAAACAACCTTTGGGGCACTAATATTTACAATGATAACAGAAGTAACTGTTGAGAAGTCTCTCAATTACATACTACTCGGTTTGTATTGGGTACTGTGACTCTGGTTAATTGTATAACTTTGGAAAGCCGTTTCTAATTGATACATTTTCTATCAGCGCCGTTGCAATTTGGCACAAGACACTAGAATCATAGAAACCCTACAGTGCAGAAGGAGGCCATTCGACCAATCGGGTCTGCACTGACCCTCCTAAAGAGCATCCCATCCAGGTCCTCTTTCCCCCGCAACCTGCACATCTTTGGATATTAAGGCGCAATTTAGCGTGGCCAATTCACCTAACCTGCACATTTTGGGAGGAAACTGGAGCACCCTGAGGAAACCCATGCCGACGCGGAGAGAATGTGCAAACTCCACACAGGCTGTCGCCCAAGGCCGGAATTGAACCTGGGTCCGTGGTGCTGTGAGGCAGCAATGCCACCGCTGTGCCACCATGCTGTTTGGTAACATTCTTCATTTGTAAATAGACTCCACACTTGCAGCCCATTGCCGAGACACAGTTTGTATTCAGTCTGATTTTGTCCTATCTGTGGAGAAATAGATTCCACACCCCTTCCCATTCCAGTTTTATTCCAAAGAATTTTCTGCATGTTAATGTTTGGATGATTGTTGCTGTTACACGCAAGACATTTTAAAACTGAAAACCTTCTCGCCCAAGCTCTTTTTAACGGAGTGTATCCATTAAAATTGGGCCTTAATGGAGCTGAAGTACAGTCTGCAGAACTCCGTGAAATACTTTTTATTCACCTACACTAATGTCCCAACAGACACCAATATGTCTAGCTCCAACATAATGCAACAAATCAACAGATTGAGTACTCACTATGGATCACGAGTGGCAGTCAGTTCCATGACAATAGTGGGATGCATATAAGTGACGCTGGCTGTGGCCTGTGACACTGGTGTGTATCCATGCGAACAATGATGCCCATCCAGTTGAGGGTAGGGGTGAAATCTTGTGCCCAGTCTCTCAACATGAGGGTGCAGGGAAAGAGTAAGTGTAAGATTTGGGATTAACTTGCCTTCAAACTTACACATCTGCTAATTAAAAAAAAAAAAAAATCCAAGGCCATTTCTTGCAGAAGGCCCTATACTCCTTTAGCAGCGATGTATGTCACAGCTTTGACAACCAACTCTGCTACGTTAATGGGAATTGAAGCATCAGTCACTGGGAGCACAGACAGACTCTTCCCACTCAACTGCCAGGTCGCACTAAATGGGGTCTTCCACGCATTGAGCTACTAAACTATGTTAATCTCCAAATTTAATGTCTGCCATTCGCCCAGCCCCTCCTGCTTTCGATCACCCATTCATAAAATATATTTACCATATCTGCAGCAATGCTCTCCAGTCACATTGGCTTTAGCTGGTCCTATTCCCAACTACTCTGGTTTGGTGTTACTGCGCTGGAGAGGTGCTGTTGGAATGAATGCTGGTGGATTTAACATTACTCATAGTGAGCTAGAGGACAGGCTATTAGAAGGAATTGTGCAGTAGTTTGTGGAAGATATAGAATTGCTCGGCCGGTTGTGGGGTATGAACACCTGGTTGGTGTTGGTCATGGGCTGTATGGAATCCTGCTGCACAGATAACTTTAAAATGAAGTTTTTAAGTGTCCTGCCCCTTTATGGTTCTGTTACAGTAACAGGGTCCATGTGGACCCCGGTTGAGAACCCATGGTTTAAACACTTCTTTATCCCATTGGGAAATGGTCTAGACGGTCACATCAAAGGTGTCTCAAGTTAGCATTTGCTTGTAAACCCCCAATTTCTGTGTCTGGAAGGCAAAAACGTCCGCAGAATGGTTGCAGAGTCTCACTAGGGTGCAGTCTACTATCTAAATGGTAACACGAGGGGGAAATATTACTGGAGAGTGGGTGATAGGGATACATTTACTGATTATAATGAATTTTTATTTGAAAAAATATTTTAGTGATGTAATCTTCAAATTATAGCAGTGTGAAGAACCTTTTCAAAGAAATGTAATTAATTGCTTAATTGACTGCAATTTGTTAATTGGCTGTTGTTAAACCCCAATTGCTGGAATTCACTCCCACTTCTCTAGCACATTCTCTCCTGTCGATGTGATTTGCTTTCAGGAATATGGGTCTGTTTCTCCTCCACCTTTTCCCCCCATGCGTTCGTACAATCCCCATCAGATGGACAAAAATTAGCAATCATCTAAAAATAGGATTTATGAGTTGTTAAATTCCCAATCAAAAGTCTGGTTCAGCCAATAAAGTGTAAGAAGCCTAAAACTGAACAATCAGCAGCCAGTCCTGAGCTAGTGAGTAGCAGAAATCATTGGAATACTTTTTCAGAATTTGATTTGACCTGACAAATTGAACTAGAACTTCAGTTGGCAGCAGGTTAGTCGCTGGGTTAAAATCCTAGAACTCCCTCCCTAACAGCGTTGTGATGTACCTACCCCACATGGACTGCAAGCAGTTCAAGAAGGCAGCTCACCGCCGCCACCACCTCAAGGGCAATTAGAGATGGGCAATAAATGCTGTCCAGCCACATGCCTTCAATTTATTTTTTAAAAAGCTAGAAACACTTGATTGGAAAGTTGCAGCTTTCCTGGTGTGTAGCAGTTGTCCAATTTTAGGTTGAAATAAAGAGACAATTATCTTAAAATGCCTAAACTACTTGTTTGTACGGCCTTCCCCTTGAGGTGTTCCAAAATTAGCCGTTCTCTCAAAAGTAATGTGGCCTTGAATCACTCCTGGATCTACTTCCTAGGTCATGCCAGCCAACCTTGTAGACTAACCTCTTGAATGGCACAATATCTATATCCTAACTAAGATCCAAGATTATCCATGGTTGGTCTGTTATTTCCTCAAACCACTGCAGTAAATTTGTGAACTGTAGACCATTTTCCCATGTCCGCTGACTCCCTACTGCCATCACTTACCCACTCTTGGGACAACCCTTCTAATACTTTTACAACTGATATTGGGCTCTTGAGTGAGATATCAGGGTATCCCATGGCTCTTAAGCTTGGTTTTAAATCTTTTCAAACCGTAGACACTAATTGTGATTCTGATTCCTTTAATAGCAGCAAGGCCATGATCATTTACCAGTTTAGTTCTCCTCTTCTCCCCCCCCCCCCTTCTGAGTTCCATTTAGGCCTGGTGTGCTTTCCTTTAATATTCAATCTCTTCAGCCTGTTGATGAATCTTTGATCTGAGATTTCTTTGGCGTTTTCTTCATCCTCTCTTGGCAGTACAACTTGTTTGGGAGGAGGTCCATGGTTTCAAGAGTACAAATAATTCCATTTCTGTATTTACTCTTCCATGGTGGCATCTTCCAGCATTTCCTTTCTCACCTGCTTCCTGTCAGTATATTTATAGAAATTCTTGGCAATTCTTCTCTAACTTTAGTTTCTTTTTTGCTCTCATTTCTGATTCATTTCTTTCTCTTGTTGCATCATTTCCCTGTATCCATGTTATGAATAGTCTCCCTCTTTCCCAAATGGCTGGTACCTATTGTGTCCTGTCCTGTGTAGTATTCCGGAGGCCAGTTTAGCTCAGTTGGCTGGACAACTGGTTTGTGATGCAGAGCGAGGCCAACATTGTGGATTCTATCCCTGTACTGGCGGAAAGGCCTCGCCTTCTCAATCTTTCTCCTCACCTGAGGTGTGGTGACCCTCGGGTTAAATCACCACCATAGAATCCCTACAATGCAAAAGGAGGCCATTCAGCCCACCCTAGGAAAGAGTACCCAACCTAGGCCCACATCTCCACCCTATCCCAGTAACCCCACCTAACCTTTTGGACACTAAGGGGCAATTTAGCATGGCCAAATCCACCTAACCTGCACATCTTCGGACTGTAGGAGGAAACCGGAGCACCCGGAGGAAACCCACGCAGACACGGGGGGGAAAGTGCAAACTCCACACAGTCACCCAAGGTTGGAATTGAACCCGGATCCCTGGCGGTGTGAAAACATAAGAACTAGGAGCAGGAGTAGGCCATCTGGCCCCTCAAGCCTGCTCCGCCATTCAGTGAGATCATGACTGATCCACTTACCGCCCGAACACCAGATCCCTCTATTCCTCTATTCTCCAAAAAACTATCTATCTTTGTCTTGAAAACATTTCATGAAGGAGCCTCAAATGCTTCATTGGGCAGGGAATTCCATAGATTCACAACCCTTTGGATGAAGAAGTTCCTCCTAAACTCAGTCCTAAATCTATTTCTCCTTATTGTGAGGCTATGTCCCCTAGTTCTGCTTTCACTCGCCAGTGGAAACAACCTGCCCGCATCTATCCTATTTATTCCCTTCATAATTTTATATGTTTCTATAAGATCCCCCCCCCGCATCCTTCTAAATTCCAACGAGTACAGTCCCAGTCTACTCAACCTCTTCCCGTAATCCAACCCCCTCAACTCTGGGATTAATTTAGTGAATCTCCTCTGCACACCCTCTAGCGCCAGTACGTCCTTTCTCAGGTAAGGTGACCAAAACTGAACACAATACTCCCACGTGTGGCATCACTAACATCTTATAATTTGCAGCATAACCACCATAGTCTTAAACTCCATCCCTCTAGCAATGAAGGACAAAACTCCATTCGCCTTCCTAATCACCTGTTGTACCTGTAACCAACTTTTTGCGACTCATGCACTAGGACACCCAGGTTCCTCTGCACAGCAGCATGTTTTAATATTTTATCATTTAATAATAATCCCGTTTGCTGTTATTCCTACCAAAATGGATAACCTCACATTTGTCAACATTGCATTCCATCTGCCAGACCCTAGCCCATTCACTTAAACTATCTAAATCTCTCTGCAGACTTCCAGTATCCTCTGCACTTTTTGCTTTACCACTCATCTTAGCGTCGTCTGCAAACTTGGACACATTGCACTTGGTCCCCAACTCCAAATCAGTTATGTAAATTGTTGGTCCAACACTGATCCCCGAGGGACACCACTAGCTATTGATTGCCAACCAGAGAAACACCCATTAATCCCCACTCTTTGCTTTCTATTAATTGACCAATCCTCTACTTCACCCTTAATGCCATGCATCATTATCTTATGCAGCAACCTTTTGTGTGGCACCTTGTCAAAAGCTTTCTGGAAATCAAGATATACCACATCCATTGGCTCCCCGTTGTCTCACCGCACTGGTAATGCCCTCAAAAAATTCCACTGAGCTCAGTCAGCTCTCCCCCTCAAAAAAGCAGCAGCTGATGGTCATCAGGGACAATGGCATTTTACGTACTTACTAGTAGTATTTCTAAACACCATGCCCTTTCCTTCTGCTCTAATACTTCTGTCCAGTTAATTTTCTTTCGCTTAGCCTCGTAACCCCACATGGGCTACCTCATAAAAGTTAAATGTTTCTGTTGAATTTGTCTCTTTCCGCATTAACCAAAACTCTGATTTTGTTCAGTTCTGGGCAGGATATGTTTGCATTGGAAAGAAAGCAGATGAACCAGAATGTTACTAGAGTTAATTGAGGACAGATTGCATAGCCTAGGTTTGTATTCCCTTCAATTTAGAAGATTAAAGGTTTATCTAAGTGAAGTGTTTATGATACTTACAGGAGGTAGGTGGAAATGATTCCTCTTGTGCTGCAGCAAATTCGGATCAAAGGGGCCCAACCTTAAAATTTGAGCTTTCAACTGCCTTGACCATAACTTCTGGAATTCCCACAAACTTCTGTTGCTCTCCCTTTTTGCTCTTTTAAATGCTTCTTAAAACTCACCTCTTGGTTAGATTTTGGTAATCTTTTCAGATCTCTTCCTTGGTGGCTCTTGCTTTTAAGTGCCTTTGGACATGCTTTGATATGTTAAATGCTCTTCTGTAAATTTAAGTTATTCTAGAACTATACCTTTTTTGAGAGTGATATCAGATCGTAATTCGCACAGAAGGTATTAGAAATCTGGGAGTTGCTGTCCGAGGCTGGAACTTGACTGAAAGCTTCAGAACTGAGATTGACAGACATTGGGGAAACAAAAAAAAGAGTTGTGGAGTCAAAGTGGGTTGAAGGCATTAGATCTAGCAGATCTACTGTGATCAGATTGAGAGGCTGAATGGCCTTGTATTCCTATGATTTTTAGTCTACTATGTTGTTGTCAGTGTCTCAGACTCTAATCGACCATCACCTAGTTGTTCCGTCATATCCACCCTAAAAGCTGCTGTCTATATGAGCAGCCCCAATCAACACAATGAGCTACATAGTCGAAGTGATGCAAGTCAGAGGGAGTTGTGATCAAACTGTTGGGCGCTCTGGTCACTGAGATATGAGTGAGACAGTTAGGTGCTGAACGTAGAGCAGAGAAGAATCACAAGTCTCTGTCCTGGGCCTGAGACCAGAAACACTTCAAATTCTTTGTCTGGGAAATTACCTTCATAGACTGAAAAATGAAATGGTATGGGAAGAGAACGCAAATTCAAACTTGGTACCATCAGCTTAACATACATTTGAAATGCAGTCAACAGATTGGGAATATGTAAATCTTGCCAACTCTTTTTTTTCCCCCAATTAAGGGGCAATTTTAGTGTGGCCAGTCCACCTACCCTGCACAGCTTTTTGGGTTGTGGGAGTGAGACCCACGCAGACACGGGGAGAATGTGCAAACTCTACACGGATGGTGACCTGGGGCCGGGATCGAACCCAGGTCCTCGGCACTGTGAGGCAGCAGTGCTAACCACTGCGCTGCCCTGGACTGTAAGCACCTTGTGCATCTCACAATGAGCTGTCTGCTCCTATACCGGCTTCCTTTTCACCCCAGGGTACTCTGTCCAATTCGCCCCTCCTGGTTTTGGTGTCTGATATTTACAGTTTTCTTTGCCTCATCCTAACTATTTCCAGGGTTTCTGCACGCGTTCCTCCATTTGCTTTCATGTAAAAACCAACTGAACTTCTGCAATTTTTTTCGACCTGTAGTAATGCATATTACTACTTGTGCCATGTTGAACCAGACCACTGTGATACTGTAGCTTTTCTCTCCTGAAAGAAACTTATTCCTGAGACTGCCAACGTTAAAACTTGGTATACCCACTTCTCCCACTCCAGAGATTGGACAGAATTTGACATTATTTTTATGTGTCTTTGCATGCTGTACACTTCCCATCTCCTGTCTGTTTTTGTTTTTTTTTGTCACGGAACCATTATATTTTATTTTTGCATGGTGAAGTGTCTAACTTGTGCTTAGGCTGTTCGGGAACCGTGCGGGTTGCAGCTTGGAGGGAAAATTGCAACAGGCCCCTGTGTGTTCATTGAATGTTGCTAGGTCAAGTTTGGAGTCATGTTCCATTATTGCCACTGTTACAATCACCATAGAGTCGATGACTGACTAAAGAAGAGAGCAATCCCTACAGTGCCAATGGAAAGAAAGCCATTGGACAAGATTTTACTTCTTAAATCTTTTACTGTAACAAACCAACTAAAATCAATGACCACTGCTGGAATTGGAACCTGATTTGGCAAAAAGGACCTGAACTCTGAGATAATCTGTAGTATCACCAGTGTCTTGCAGGCAGGCCCTGGCTAGGGGGTATGGGGGCTGGTTTTGAGAGGCTGGGATGAGAAGGTTAAAGGGGGAGCCTGACCTTGAGGAGGGCACACAGGACCAGTAAGAGGTCCACCTAGTTTCCTGACATTTAAAGATGCTGACTGCCTATTTGACGTGGGTCCAACTATTTTGTTAAAATTAAGTAAGCTTGAGGGACAAAATAAAAGGGGGCAGCCTCTTAAAAGTGGTGCTGCCTCAACTGAAAACAAATCACAAATGAAACTTTTTTCTTTTTTAAAAAATTTAAGCCAATTAAGTTTTGCCAATTAAGGGGCAATTTAACGTGGCCAATCCACCTAGCCTGCAGATCTTTAGTTTGTGGGAGCGAAACGCACGCAAACACAGGGAGAATATGCAAACTCCACACGGACAGTGACCCAGAGCCGGGATCGCACCTGGGATCTCGGCGCCGTGAGGCAGAAATGCTAACCATTATGCCTACGTGTTGCCCCATCACAAATTAAACTTAAAGCATCAAGTAAAATGTTGATGTATTGTCCAGCCTGCCTGCCTGCCTTCCCAGGTTATTATGATTATTTTGTCTATTTTGTCAATAGCACACATTCTTCCATTTGTTGGGAGCCATTATTCTGGCCAATAATATCCAACATCACCATTCTGGAGATTTGGCTCTGACCCCTGGCTGGATATATTTTCCAGCTGTTTTCTTAGAATGTTAGCTGAAGAAAATCGGGGACTTTGTAACTAAATTAACTCCAGCTACCAAGTAAAGATTAAAAGGAGTGAGGCCATGCAGAGATTTAAGCAAAAATTATCATTTTAAATTAGAGGCAGTAGACCAAGCTAAGCGATTCCTACAACCAACAGTTCTGATCAAGGGTCTGCAGTCTGCAACATCCAGTAGTGAATGGAGGTGGACAATTTAAATAACTAACTAGAGAAGGGGGAAGCTCCATAAATAACAACAATCCTCATCCTCAATGATGGAGGAAGCCCAACCCGACATGCCTGTGTGAAAGAAGGAGCTGAAGCGTTTACAACCATCTTCAACCACAAGTGCTGAGTGCATGGTCCATATCTGCATCCTCCTGAGGTTCTCAGCATTTCACGTCAGTCATGAGCTTGGGAAAAATGGGTGGTGTTTTTATTCTACTGTTTCAGATTTACTAAAAGGGAATGTCTTCCCCTGAATGGGTGAGAGTAGCATTGCATATCCAACAATTGGAAACGTTGAAATCTTTGGCATACACCTTGGACATATAAAGAAAAGTGTTATCATTTAACTCCTTGCGAGCCTTTGTGGGTTGGCCATGGTCTGTTTAACTGAAAAGACAACAAAAAATCAAAATGGCAGAAAACACTTTACAGAAATTAGCTTTAATCTTAATGTTCTTATAACATGTGAGGCATGGATCCAGGGCTTCTTTCCTTGGACCTTCGCAGCCGCTTGGGTTGTGAGCAGCACCTGATAGGGTCCCTCCCACTTGGACCCCAACAGCTCCTTCTGCAGTTTCTTCACGTAGACTCTAACTCCTGGCACAAGGTTGTGTCCGCAATCGGGTGGGTCACCCCACGCTGCCAATATCTGTAAGGAAGCATAACTGACGGCATGTGTTAGGTTCTGACAATATTTCAGTAATGCATCATTCACCAGATGACAGTTGGCTTTTCGTAAGTCAATAGTCCCTGGCAAGGACTTGGGCCTGCCAGTAATTACTTCAAATGGACCCGGGCCCGGGGCTCTTTGTTGTTACTCTGATGCTGCACAGGACTATTGTAAGGCTTGAGACATGGCATTCCTTCTTGGTGATACTTTGATCATCGCTCTTTCAGTCCGTTTCATACGTTCCACTTGTCCTGACAATGTGGGTAATACGGGCAATGTATGTTCAAGAGCTTACAAACATCTTTGCAAACAGCACCTGTAAAGTGGGTTCCGTTGTCCGAGTCTATGCTGGTTGGTACTCCCCATCTGAAAATATAGTTTTTTGCATTGAACCTTAGTGGTGTAGCTAGCTGTAGCTCTTCTGGCCTGTAAGGCCTCTACCTATCTGGAGAACTTGCCCATTATTTTCAGGACATCAATGTGTTTTTGACATGGGAGGGTAATTGTCCTGTATATGCTGGAATGGGCTACAGGGGCAGGAGCTCTTAACTGAGGCATTGATGTTCTAGATCCTGAATTCTTCTTCTGACTGGTGGTGCAGTGGTCTGCCGCCACCTAGGAATATTTCTTAAATCCTCGACCCTACCGGGTTCTCTTGAATCGAGCCAACATCTGTTAAGAGACCAGGTGCCCCATGAGTGGATATGTTGGGCCAAAAAGGGCATCAGTGACAGTGGTGCAACTGGTCTGTCAGTCTCTGCTTGTCTCCAAATGCCATCTTCACAGAACTTGATACCTGCTTCCATCCAGTCCATTTTGCTTCTTGTGAACACTCACTTTGCATTTTACGTAGGTTTTGTAGCAGCTGCGTACTTGCAGTCTGTAGATCTGGAGAATTGCATTGTGAGGCGACTTCTTTCGCAGCTGTTGTCCATCTGGTCTATCGCGCTGAGGTGACTTGTGTGACTCTATTCATTGAGAGTAATGCATGAACTGTATGAGGGCATTTAATGGTCAGTTTCTGGTCTAGGACAATACTTGTAGTAGCCGTTACGGCCTGACAAGTGGCTCTCGGACAACTTCCCCATCCGAGGGCTACTGTGTCCAATTTTCTGGAATAGTACCGAATTGGTCTCTGTTGATCCCCATGTTACTGGGCTGGGGCTGCTGTCATGCATCCATCTTTCTCGTGGACAAATAAGGTGAATGGTTTCCTGTTACTTGGAATTCCTAGAGCTGGTACTGAGCACAAGGCCTGATTCAGATTCACAAAGGCTTCTTTCTGTTCTGTTGTAAGGACGACCTCTTTTGATTTCCGATTTCCCTTCAAAAGATCATTCAATGGTTGTGCCAACTGCGTGTATGAATCAATCCAATTTCTGTTAAAGTTACACATCCAAAAATAATCTCAGGTCTTGGACTGTGGTGGGCTCTTTGGCAGCCCGAATTGCTTCTGTTCTATCCAGGGTAAGTTCTCGTGCCCTTCAAAATCTTCTGGCCTAAGTAGACAATCTCATGTTGGGCAATTTGTGCTTTGGCCATGTTGGCTTTATGTCCTCTCCGGTTGAGATGGTCTGCAAGAACACAAGTCTCTCTCATGATCCTTTTCTTCAATGGTGGCCAACAAAATGTCATCTACATACTGGATAATGGTGGAGGGCAATTCGGGCAGTTCCCTCAAATGGTTCTGTGAAGTCATGTGAAACAGTATGGCTGTATGGAAACCCTGTGATAGTCTTGACTAGGTGTATTGTTGCTGTTGAATGGCAAAGGCAAATCATGGCTGCACCTCCTCTGCTTGTGGAATTGACCAAAAGCCATTGGCCCTGTCTATAACTGAAAACCGCTCAAGTTCTGGTGTTAGGGCATTAAAATGGTGGAAGGGTCAGCCACCAAAGGAGCTTTCTTATCAATACACGGGTTGGCCTTTCTGTAGTTGACGGTCAGGTGCCATGTGCCATTTCCTTTTTTCACAGGCCAAACTTGACTATTCATTGAGCTGTATGTTTTAATCAATACATCCCTTTCCTCTAGTTACTTTACTACAGGTAGTATTCTCTCAATGGAGGATGGGATATTGCTTGGTGGTGTAATTCCAGTAAATAACGCCGATTGCATGTGTAGTAGGCCACAATCATTCTTATCTTTGGCCCAAATTGGATGGTCGGATTGTATCCCATCCTGTATTTGTTCTCCTTGCTCTTTCTACCAAAAGGAATCACTTCTGTTGTCTGCATTAAATTTAATCTGCTCCATGTCTGGTTAGTCCACCAGCCTACCTGTCTTGTGCCCCCTTGGCACAAGACAGGTGCCGGATTGTGGCGACTCGGGGCTTTTCACAGTAACTTCATTGCAGTGTTAATGTAAGCCTACTTGTGACAGTAAAGATTATTATTATTGAAGTCTATCGCATATTTGGAACTTGACCAACTGCCAGATATACATAACCAGTTTTCCCAGGGACAGAAACATTAAATGAAACCCACTTAAAACTAGACCTTATTTCTAATGTTTACCAACACAAATATAAATCCCTTAAAACTAAGTTTGCCTTCTGAACAGTCATTAAATAGTTTAATGGGTTGTCTGTGCCCCCAGAAACCTGGGAGTGGCAAAGATTGAACAACGCCCAGCATCAATTATATCTCCATTTGTGAAACCACCTCAATTAGTGACAACTTCAAATAGCGAAAGTTAAAATAAACCGTAGTCATATATCCCATGTTTAGTTAAGTTTGGACATACTGATCGTTTTTTTCCTTTTCTATAAAATAACCAGCAAAGTATTTTGCCTATAGGTTACAAAATGAAGGTGGGCTTGATTTTGCCTTAAGGTTTGGGCAGCTCTTGCCCTCTACCTTTTGAGGGAAATGTGAACATTCTTCCTATCGGTCCGATTCGGGTTTTCTTCCTGCCCTTTTGTTGGATCCAGCATGTTGCTTCCTTGAAATTGAAAATTTAGGGTGGCACGGTGGCGCAGGGGTTAGCACTGTTGCCTACATTGCTGAGGACCCGGGTTCGGTCCGGACCCAGCTCACTCATTCTCCCTGTGTCTGCATGGGTTTCATCCTCACAGCCTGAAGATGTGCAGGTCATGTTATTGGCCCCACTAAATTGCCCCTTAATTGGGAAAAAAAAATTGGATACTCTAAATTTATTTATTTTTTAAATTGAAAATGTAATCAGCTTTGCTTCAAATTTCCACTTCTCCTTTCACTTCAATTATCCGTATCCAACTCCTCCTCATCTTTCTATTTCAATTTCTTTTAATCCTTGCAAGGGACATGGAAGTCGCTGGCTAGGCCAGCATTTTTATTACTCATCCCTAACTGCACACAAGAAGGTGGTGGTGAATCACTGCTGTCCATATAGCATAGGTAAACTCAGTGCCGTTAGGGAGTGAATTCCAGGGTTTTGACCCCGACAATGAAGGAGTGGCGATATATTTCCAAGTCAGGATGGTGTGTAGATTGGAGGGGAATTTGAAGATGGTGTTTATCGTGTGCAGTTTGTTGATGGTAATACCATCAGGTTTTTGGGAGAAGGGTGGTTGGAGCTGGGCCTGGCACTTGTGTGGTAGGATCGTTTCTTGCTACCTATCGTCCCCAGGCCAATGTTAACCAAGTCTTACCGCATTTGGACATGGACTGCTTCAGTATCGCAATTCATCAGCACACAGCCCCACTTCTGACTTTTTATGACGGAGGGAAGGTCATTAATGAAGCAAATCTAACAGTGCGTGGGGTACCTTCACCTCAGGAACTGCAGCGGTTCAAGAAGCAACTCATCACCACCTTCTGAAGGGCAAACAGGGATGGGCAATAAATGCTGGCCTAACCAGCATTTTTTTTTAAGATGCTCGACTCAACAAACTCCCATATGAGGCAGCAGGTTGGCAAAATTCCACTCATCTCATCGTAACCTTGTTTTAATATATTTAATCTTACTGAAGTTTTCAAAATTAAATTCTCCTAGTTTATTTAAATTTATATCGTTTAAATGATTAATTTCACTTAGCTATAGGTTCTAAGCTTTAAATACAAATTACTTTGGTGTCAAAAAGCAAGACAGCACTTCCTCCTCTGCACCAAATCCTCTGCTGTTGTCCTGTTAACGATGCTCAGCATTCTTGTTTACACTCCCATGTCTTGGGTTCGCAAAGTCAGTAAAAGCTTGTCACTTATTTTCGCAGCTGGAGCAATTCAACATTTGATGGTGAGTGCACCAGCTTTGAACAGTGACTTCTTGTTCAGTTTGTAACTCCTCTGATTTGACCAGAAAGCCTCGGTTTGAGTCCTGTTTTTTTCTCTCTGCTGAGCAGCCATTTAAGGTTGTTCCATTTGATGGTGTATATATGGGCAGGGTAGAAATGTTTGGCTGTGGGTTTCACTCTTGGTGACCCTCTCACTGCCTAAGAATTAATCTGTGAGGACAACACCCTCCCCTGGCCCCCCTCAACCCACTGCTGGAAGGCTTTTAAATTAATTTCTGGGATGTGGGCGTCGCTGGTTAGGCCAACATTTATTACCCATCCCTAGTTGCCCATCAGAAGGTGGTGATGTGTTGCATTCTTGAACTGCTGCAATCTTTGAGGTTCTATGTTCTATGTATAGGTGCACCACTGTGCTGTTAGGGAGCGAGTTTTGGATTTTGCCCCAGAGACAGTGAAGGAATGGCAATATATTTCCAAATCAGGGTGATGAGTGACTTTGGAGGGAAACCTCCAGGTGGTGGAGTTCCCAGGTATCTGCTGCTCTTCACCTTCATGATGGCAGTGGTCGTGGGTTTGGAAGGTGCTGTCTAAGGAACCTGGGTGAGTTACTGTTTGTGCATCCTGTAGATGGTACACTCAGCGGCCACTGATTGTCGGTGGTGGAGGGTTTGAATGTTTGTGGAAGGGGGAGCAATCAAGCAGGCTGCTTTGTCCTGGATGGTGCGAGCTTCTTGAATGTTGTTGGAGTTGCATTCGTCCAGGCAAGTGGAGAGTATTCCATTACACCCCTTATTTGTGCCTTGTAGATGATGGTGGGCAGGCTTTGGAGGGTCAGGAGGTGAGTTACTCGCCATAGGATTCCTAATCTCTGACCTGTCCTGGTAGCCACATTATATGGCTAGTCCAGTTCAGTTTCTGATCAATGGTAACCCCCAGGATGTTGCAGTACTCGGTGTTGATGCTCAAATAATCAAGCTGTGACCTTTTAGGGTGGGTATTGGGATGCAATGGTTGGTACCACATTGAGGCAGAACTAGCATCTTGGGGCTGGCAGAGAAAGCACATTGTGTGATATCTGTATCCTTAGTCTTGAGTATTTTTCCTTTTACTTACACAGATGCAGCAGTTGTTTTATGAAAACTATGAACCGAATAAAAAAGGCTACATCCAAGATCTACATAACAGCAAGATTCAGCGGGCAATCACTCTGCACCCCAACAAAAGCCCTGAATATCAGTACCGGCTCCACAGCTACATGCTGAGCCGCAAGATTGCGGAGCTTCGTCATCGCACTATCCAGCTTCATCGAGAGATTGTGCTGATGGGTAGATACAGTAACTCTGAGCTTCATAAGGACGACCTTCAGTTGGGAATCCCACCTTCTTTCATGAGATTCCAACCTCATCACAGAGGAGAGGTACTGGAGTGGGAGTTCCTGACGGGGAAATATCTTTATTCAGCTTTTGACGGGCAGCCTCCACGGAGAGGGATGGAGTCCTCTCAGAAACAAGCTTTCGATGACATTATCATGCAGGTGATGGAAATGATCAACGCAAACGCCAAGAGCAGAGGCCGGATCATTGACTTCAAAGAGATTCAGTATGGTTACCGAAGGGTTAACCCTATGTATGGGGCAGAATATGTACTTGACCTGCTTCTTCTCTACAAAAAGCACAAGGGCAAAAAGATGACTGTCCCTGTGAGGAGACATGCTTACCTGCAGCAAACCTTCAGCAAGATCCAGTTTGCTGAATGTGAAGAGATTGATGCTAAAGGTTTGGCCAGCAAAATTGACAGTAACTCGCAATCTCTCTCCTTTCTCGCTAATCCCCTCCAAATGTTTGTCCCTTTCCAACTCGGGGCCACTAAAGGTGGGACCATGGAGCCCAAAGAAAAGAAAATCAACATCTTGGTCCCACTGTTGGGCCGATTTGAAATGTTTGCCAGATTCATGGAAAACTTTGAAAGAACTTGCCTGATTTCAAATCAAAATGTCAAATTAGTTATTTTGCTGTTCAACTCTGATTCCAATCCAGACAAAACTAAACAAGTAGAATTGATGAGAGACTATCGTATAAAATATCCCAAAGTAGAATTGCAACTTTTTCCTGTGGCGGGTGAGTTTTCAAGGGCTCTGGCTCTGCAACTTGGCTCTGCCCAATTTAGCAATGAATCTCTACTTCTGTTTTGTGATGTTGACTTGATTTTTACAGTGGACTTTCTGCAGCGTTGTAGGGATAATACTGTACCAGGGGAAGGAGCATACTTTCCCATTATCTTCACCCAATATGACCCAAAGATTGTACAGGCAGGTAAAGTCCCCAATGACAATTATGCCTTCACAACACAGAGCGGATTCTGGAGACACTATGGGTTTGGGATCACCTGTGTTTACAAAAGTGACCTTCTGCTTGCCGGTGGCTTTGATGTCTCTATCCAGGGCTGGGGCATGGAGGATGTAGATCTCTTCAACAAATTCATTGACGTTGGTTTAAAGCCGTTCAGGAGTCAGGAAGTTGGAATTGTTCATATCTACCATTCAATATATTGTGACCCGAACCTTGAAGCCAAACAGCTTAAGATGTGCACGGCCTCCAAAGCCTCAACCTATGGTTCCACACAGCAGCTGGCAGAGCTCTGGCTGGAGAAACACAGACTCAACCTCAGCAACAGCAGCTATCATGGTGATTTAAAGAGGACAGCCTAACATCCAGCTAGGCTGGAAAACTCTTAATTTATTTTAAAAAATGTTTTCATAGTTTGATTGAAGCGTGTTTTACAAGCAAAAGGACATTTTACTTTGACTAAAAGCAAGTGTGTTCACGTCAGCATTTCTGATGGCACCGACCCTGTTTAACTGCGCAGGTGAATGGCAGGACTAGAATGAAGAAACAGATAATCACGCGTGACTAGCTGTGCTCCAGTTAGAAGAGCAGGGCGTTAGCTGGGGGTCACCAGCCTCATACAGAGGAGAATGTCTAACTCCCTGAGACATTCCGAATCTAACTTATAATGTGAATAAATTTGATATTTAAGTTTATGAGACAGTTCCCCTTTTGTAGCAGCTGGACCATTGCACATTGACAATGTTGCAAACCATAACTTTTACTTTGTCGGGACTTATTTCAGCTGTTGACTTTGCTCCTTTTCACAGTCAAAATGTACTGAGTTAAGTCATTACTTCACAATATCAGCATCTTAAGTGCTGACTTCAAGTGTCAAGTATGTTTAGGATGCTTGTGGCGTTTTATACATGTTTTCCAAAGATTTATATTGATTTAATTTCCTTGGTGGTGTGTAATTCAGCATCTTGTGCTGACTGTCCAGGATTGCCATTGTGTCTTGGAGCTATCCAGCTCATCTTGGGTACCCTCCAATCAGCTCAAACTCCCCTGGCTCCCAGTTCTGAGCAACATCCCACCTCCTCACATGAGGAGAGCGATTGTAGCAAGACAGCCCCCAGGGAAGGTTGACACCAACCCAAACAACCCCAGGACTTTCCCAGTCCATCTGCTGCTCACCTCCCATCACATCGACCAGTATGGCTAAGACCACCGAGCTGAGGAGAAATAACAGAGGCCCTGTGGCAACATGAATGCATCCAACAGGCCACCATTAAAACCACTTCCTGATCACGGATCCCACAGCCCATCCCCGCGACTTCAACCTACCACACCAACATTGGGCACTGCCAACCCTTTCTGCACTGGCCCTGCAGGGAGCCCGGACTTCAGCTGTTGTGCCTTTCTCTCTCTCTCTCTCTCTCTCTCTCTCTTGTTCTCTCGCTCTTCTCCACCCCCCACCCCCGGTGGCCAAATCATTGGAGGCTGCCCCCCGACAGCATTCAGCAGAGGTCTAGGAGAACTCCATTTAGTCACTGAAAGTGATTGTCTAGTAATCACTGCACGCGCTAAAAAAATAATAATTGATTCTCTGGCCCTCTACACTTCAGCACATTTGCATAGTGGTTAGCACAGTTGCTTCACAGCTCCAGGGTCCCAGGTTCAATTCCCGGCTTGGGTCACTGTGCGGAGTCTGCATATTCTCCCTTTGTCTGCGTGGCTTTCCTCCAGGTGCTCCCGATTTCCTCCCACTGTCCAAAAAGATGTGCCGGTTAGGTGGATTGGACATGCTAAATTGCCCTTAGTGTCCAAAAACAAGTTAGGTGCGGTTACTGGGTTATGGGGATAGGGTGCAGGTGAGGGCTTAATTCGGGTGCCCTTTCCTAGTGTTGGTGCAGACTCGATGGGCTGAATGGCCTCCTGCATTGTAAATTCTATGATCCTCTCCCAGCTCTACACATGCCGAGGGTAGTTGCTTTCATCTTCCCTTTGCCCCTGCCCTCCAAAAATAACAACTCCAGCAGTCACATAATATATTATTTGAGTTATGGCTCTAGTACAAAATTAATTTCTGTTTTTACTTTTAACATTTGCATATTTTTTGCAAAGTAGAAGTTTGATCTTGTAACTGAACATTCTTTCAGGCACAGATTCTCCAGCAGTTGATGAACCGAGTGAGAAAACCCTTCACCACTCCATCCATCCAGATGCCATGGGGGTGGGTTTGTGCTTTGGACCTGGCTAAAGTATTCTGTACCAGGTCTATACACACCATTCACATACCTGTATGACTCACAGAGACTGTCCTCTTCTTGACTTTACTTTCTAAACTGTTGCCGGGTTATATTTTATGCACAGGTGATCACGACATTTCCCCCATGTCTGGTCCTTCCAAAGGGGATTCTCTCCTTCCATATCTGTTGAGCCTTTAGGATGCCCTCCCCAACTGTCAGCTTCCTCTAATAATAATAATAATCTTTATTACTGGGGCTGGTTTAGCTCACTGGGCTAAATTGCTGGCTTTTAAAGCAGGCCAGCAGCATGGTTCGATTCCTGTACCAGCCTCCCTGGACAGGCGCCGGAATGTGGCGACTCAGGGCTTTTCACAGCAACATCATTGAAACCTACTCATGACAATAAGCGATTTTCATTTTTCATATTGTCACTGCAATGAAGTTATTGTGAAAAGCCCCCAGTCACCACACTCCGGCGCCTGTTCGGGTTCACAGAGGGAGAATTCAGAATGCCCAATTCACCTAACAGCATGTCGTTCCGGACTTGTGGGAGGAAATCGGAGCACCCGGAGGAAACCCACGCAGACATGGGGAGAACGTGCAGATTCCGCACAGACAGTGTCCCAAGTCGGGAATCGAACCTGGGTCCCTGGAGCTGGGAAGCAACAGTGCTAACCACTGTGTACCATGCTGCCCACTCTACAGCATCTACACTCTTTTTGCAATGTTCCAATTGAGCCCAGGTCAACTCCTTTTCCTGACAGCTCTTTATCTCAAACCAAGGGAGTCATTTTTTAATGGACTTCGTTACAACTATTGTTTTAGGAAAAGATTTTATTCAAGACGAACAAAAAGTGCTAAAATCCTGCCTGTATTTGGCCCAACGATACGACAAACTGATGTTGGATGGAGCAGCAGTTGTTGGCAGCATTATATCCAGGGAAATGTGGACACAACTCCTGAACATTAAAAACACTTCATAAAAAGAATGGGAAAATAATCTAGTTTTGAAACTTATTTATTTTTGTGTATCTTTTTAAAGCCTTTTCAAAGAACTGCATTCTTCCTTTTAAATATGGACGGGAACGTAAGACTTTGCTTCAAACTGATCCTTTGTTGAATGGGAGAAATACACTTTGAATTTTCACAAGATGCAGTCTGGTTTTGTATCTAACTTGCACTATGTGCAAGGAGCTGTCTGCTGATCCTGTGCCTATAAAACTGATGTTTAGTGTAAACCTCTGCTTGAGGCACCTGCGTCCTTTGATAATAGGCAAGGTGCTAACAGAACATCTCTTCTGCCAAAACAGCACAAAACCAGTTAACCCAGTGCTGTGCTATTTGTCCAGTGTTATTTGCATAGCTTTCTTTAAGGTACTTTCACATTGTTTGCAGCCACTCACTGTGAGGTGGTATTACTTGTGTTTCGTACATGTGCATGTTTTGTTTTCAGACGACCAGTGAAGAGGAAACATGCAGAGAATGAATGAAAGGATTGAGCACCTCCTTGGTGCAAATTTTACATCGTTTGCTCTTCCCATGTGTAAGATGTCCTCTACTACTCACTGCAGTGGAATTAAACCTCTGTTCTTTATTAACTACAGTTTTCCTCCAACTCTGGCTTGCAGAATCCAATGCCTATAGGCACAAATTAAATGTTTAGTAGCGAATGAGAAACCATTTCAGCACCGTGCACAGTATGAGCATTTCTATGCTGATTAACTCTTTCTTCCACTATTCTTGGTGATATTGTGTGTTGAACACAAAGCTATTATTTTACCTACACTACTGAATTTTCCCATTCTCTGGTGGGTGAGGCTTTGTGAGATAGCAACACCCAATTGTTCTCATTGATGCTCTCTGAATCCCCCTCCACTTTGGACCATTTGCTTACGTATTAGAAACACAAATGTTATCTTTGTTTATATTATGAAGGGGAGGTGGTGGTGTATTGAGACTACCACTGAACTAATCCAGAGGCCTAGACTAATATCCTGGCGACGAGGATTCAAACCCTACCACAGCAACTTGTAGAATTTGAATTAAATTGAAAGTCACTCTTGGTAATGATGACCATGATTGTTGCAAAAAACCATCTGGTTCAATCACCTCCTATAGGGAAGGAAATCTGCTGTCCTTACCCGGTTTGGCCTACATGTGACTTCAGACCCACAGCAACGTGGCTGACTTGATTTCCCTCTGGTACAGCATAGCAAACCACTCAATTCAAGGGCAATTGGGGATGGGCAACAAATGTTGGCTTTACCAGCGGTGCCCATATCCTACAAAAATAATAGACAGGACAGCTCTAACCAGCTTACCATCAAGTGAAGGACATTAATTGTATTTTGTTTTGTCATTGCTTCCTGCTTTTTGAAGAATACTGGACACACAGTAGTGTTTTCTTGTAATTTGAAGTTTACAGACTCATTAATGAGAATATTGGTGGGATTTCTTCTCGTCCATTGAATCTGTCGTAGACATACCCCAAAATGTATTAATCAAAGAGAGAAAATTTTAACCAACTTTTTGTTCTGAATGTAGACTGCCACAATTGCAGTTGGAACCAGTTATGGGGATACTAATTTGTTTTGTTCTTGTATTTGTCTGTGTGAGAGGGATTCTGCAATTTCAAATTGGACGTGTTTGTAATTTTACAATAGGATAACTGATTAAGCTGGTTAGTGTGATCAAAGTACCTCCCAGAACGGCAGAGAGATCCATATTGTGGAAACGCCAGAGGCTGGGGTTTCTTTGTATCGTGTACACCTGAAAGATTTGGGTGATGACAGAATTAGGTTTCTTTTATTTAAAGAAAAGTTGCAATTTAGCAACTAATGTATCAATACTGTTTTCCACCACCTTACTGGTAAAGAGTCTGAAATTTTGCAATGCAAATCCATGCAAAGTTCTGAAAGTTCCTGTGTACTGATTTGTGTACATTCTGTTTATTAAAAATGAATAACATTTATTGCTTTTGTGATTTCATTATAATGTAGGGGCTGGGAGCTTAAAGGATGAAACGGCTTGGGCAGATAAACAGCCTATTGCATTTAATGCAGAAATGGAAATGATGGGTAGCACGGTGGGACAGTGGTTAGTACTGCTGCCTCACGGTGTCGGGGTCTCGGGCTCAATCCCGGCTCTGGGTCACCGTCCATGTGGAGTTTGCACATTCTCCCTGTGTTTGCGTGGGTATCACCCCTACAAATTGGGTTCTCTAAATGGATTTTTAAAAAAAGAAATGGAAATGATAACTAATTTTACAATTCAGACGTATTTCACAATACGGAGAAGAGCCGAAACAAGAGTGGCATAGAAAATCTTGAAAGAATGCTTGAGTTTTAAAATTGTGATTGAAAACTTACAGTTGTATATCTCAGGAATACTACTTGCAACTTTGGGTTCCCTGTTTATATAGGACAGTTTTAACAGTGTTTTTACAATATTTACTGCAAAGCCCAGATGAACCAGTGCCAGTTGAGAGGAATAGAATGGAATTGTTCAAAAGGATGAAAGGAATAATCCTGGTAAATGTATGGAGTGAGTCCAGAAGAGCGGGAGTTGTTCTCTGCAGGGTGACTGAATGAGGCAGGATGTGAAACTTTGATCAGGACATGGCAGGAATGGACAGTGTACAAACATGACTGTGCACCAACAGATAAGACCAGAGTTTGCAATTATAATAAAGACAGAATTATAGGATCAGTATCCAAATACATGTAGTATTTGCACAAATTAGATCAATTGTCAGGACAGATAGAAATAAACATGTGTGATGTGATAACCATCACAAAGCCCCAGCTGCAAGGAACTCGAACTAACTTTGGACAGGAAGATCCAGTCATCATGATATACTTTGGATTATTAACATCGGAAAGATGTCTTGTTTAACAAATATTTAGGAACTAAAAGAACAGGACCTAATGGATTATGATTTTGATTATCTAAATCAAGTGCAAATTGAAATAGGGAGAAGATAAAGGAAGTGAACACCTGGCTAAGTAATGTGGATAAGAGGGGATCAATTCCTGGAATACTGACACCAGGAAGAAACTACCGTTGCAATGGACTCCACTGAACTGTAATCTAGATAGGACGGTTGCAAGGACTTTAGCGAATAGAGGGAGGACTCAGTTGAAAAAGGTCACACGAATAAAAACTGCTGCAAACATGACAGGCAAAGGAAAAACCAAAAGTAATTAAATTAGGAGAGAGAAATAAGAAACATGAATAAAACAGCTAGAGGACAGGCTAGGATGTGGGATAATAAACATTTTTTATACAAACATGCAGTATAAGGAGCAAATTCAATGAATTCTAGCCACAAATTTGCACGGAATGATGTAGTCAGGACAGGATTACAGGATGGATAGGAAAAAGTGAAGAATTGGAGAAGTAGCCTTCGTGATTCTGAACAAAATCATCAATCGTACGAGAAACAAGCAGTAGGTGCACACTTCAATTAGAATTAAGAAATGGGAAAGGATTTAAGATTGTAGTGGAAATTGTGTATAGTCCTTGGTGGCAGCTGCGAATGAGAGATTGTACAATGCAGGATTAGATAAGCATGTAGCAAAGGCAGCATAGTTTTAATGAAGGATTTTAACCTGCATATAGATCAGGACAAAGCAGACTGTCAAAAACGTAATGGATTTCTGGAGAGGATTATTCTTTGCAGCAATATATCCCAGAACCAATTGCTACGACTCCCTGGGCAATTCCAGCCCCACAGACCCCAGAGTCCCAACATAGGTGAATTAACCAAAAATGTGAGTATTTCTCTGAGATCTTTAACCTTCAGCTGCTCCAATAACTTGCACCAGATTTGTAAGTAAAATATGAAAAAAACCTTATTGTAACGAAAAGACATACATGAAATGGAAATAATTGAACAATGGTCTACTAATCTAATTATTCCCCTAACCCCGTCCTACCCTCCACCCAGATACATGCAGGACAGACACACAGAACAGTGTGGGGTAGGAAAGGTTCAAAATTACGGATTAAACTGGGGATGAGATGCATCTTTGCTGCTAAGGTTGTAGACTTCATGGTTGGTGATCCTCCAAGGACATGAAGTGTTGCAATAATCGGTTGGTTTAATCTTCTATTGGATGCCTTCAATTAGAACATGCAGGCTGTAGAATTCTCTCTGATGAGTCACTTCCAGTTGTACAGGCCTCCAGCAGACTGGCTCTTAGATTCACTCAGATGATATTAGAATCCTCTGCCTGAGGTACAAGGTTGCCTGTCCACTCCCACTTATTGCACGCTTGTCTGCAGATTAAGATTGACTATAGTGAAGAGCAAGTAAAAGGCCCTTTTCCAGAAACTTTAGTAATCTCAGGGGAGAGTTATCAGCATTGTGCCTTCCCCAGCCTTCCAAATAGGTTAGGCTTTTACAGACCTGGCTGGAGACTGCAGCCTTTTGATCAGAAGCTACTTTCACAGGCTTCAGCCTTCTAAATCACCATGCAGAGTGAAGACATCAGCTATACCTTCCAGTGGAACTTCCACAGGCTAGCTGGAAGCCTTTTAAATCGGCAGAGAGAGAGAGACTCTACCTGCTGCGTGTTGACTTTCAGGTCTAAACAGAAAGCCAAAACAGAACCTGACTTTCTGTTCCAGATGTTGCTGAATGGCTCCACCAATCACAAACAAAAACAGGGCTGGCCTGGAATCCAAGAAGAGCTGATTGGCTGCTTGCCAAATCCATCAGAAATGATATCACAGTCCATGCCACAGAGAATATGGAATCGAGGTCTGCTCGGCCAGTCCAAATAGCTGCCAGCCCGGGGGGGGGGGGGGGGGGGGGGTTAATAAGAAGATCCTTACACAATGAAGAGGGCATCTGATATTAAAATTAGTTCTGAGTAATAAGCCAAATATAGTTAACAATATAATGGTGTGTACACATTTGTCTAATAGTGAACCTAATATAATTAAGATCAGTATAGTCTTTGAAAAGGGAGAAATGAGAAGGAACATCGCAAATTATCCAATAAGTTGACACATGTTCCAGTGTTTCATGTCCTCATCCTGAACTGGAAAATATAATTGGCTTTGCTCCCAGTTGCCACTCTTCCATTGCTTTCACTTGGCTTACCTCTGATTATGCCCTTTCCTGTCTCACCATCTCTGTCTCCATTTCTATAGATAGGCTCTCAGTGAATATTCACTAGAAGCACACTGACTACTCTTCCTCATAATGTTTCCAGTTAAGATTCTACTCCATTATTCCAGTTTCCCCGTCTCTGTCATAACTGTTCGGATGTTTCAACTTTCCATACCAGCACTTCTGATACCTCTTCCTTTTTTTCTCAATCATAGTTGACAAGACCCTTGACTGTGTCCATTCCATTTCATGGTGTAAGGATCCTCCTGTTTAAACCCATTTATTCCCTTTATTTTATTTTTTGGCTTTTATATCCCTGGACAAAAATTCACCAATGACTTTAAGATGGACTTCACCTTTGATTTAAAAAAAAAAGGAATGCAGTTGGATGTGCTGACATCGGTGATGACCCATCTTGATGGACTTGGTTGTCAGCCATTGAGCTGTTTACTTTGTCGGACACTCAGCGGATCATCTATGCTGATTGGTAGTGACTGTTCCTTTTCTCAGTGAGACTGTTTCCAAGTTAGTTTTGGTTTGAACTCCGAGCTGAAGGAAGTTCTTTGGATTTTTCTCTCTCCCTAAAAAGGGTAGAACTCACTCCAGGTAAATGGAGCAGTCAGCATTTCATCTCTATTTAGCCTGTGAGTGTTTCAATTTGATCAAGAAGCTGGAAGATCAAAGCCCTGACCCCTCTCTCTGACCTGATGGACTCAACCCCTCTCTCTGACCTGATGGACTCTATCTAAGGGTCAAAGTAAAGACCTTTCTCTACAGTCAGATTGACCTGCAAGGAAATTTCCCCCCCACCGCTTCTGTATGTCTTGTGCGTGTTTGCATAGATGGTGGGACGGTAAAGGGGCGGGTAGTAAATTAGATGACCGATAATCTTGTATAATTATTATATGTCTTGTCTCGATTATTGTTATAAATAAACAGTTGTATTTCACTTACAAATCTGGTGCCTGTAAATCATTGGAGCAGTCAAGGTCCAAAGATCTTGGAAAATTTATACAAATTATTGGTTAATTCATGTGTGTTGGGACTCCAGTGCCTGTGGGTCTGGAATGGACCATGCACTAGCCCAGGATGTTGTGACAACGGCCAAAATTGAGCTCAGGAATTTTAAGACATGACCCAAGTAATTTTACTTTGTTTCTTGTTCCATTTCCACACTCTTTCATCTTGTGCCATGGCTCTATGTCATTTAATATCTCCTGTCCTCCATCCTAACACCTGGATATGTTCCCACCTTCCCCATTAACATTTCTCAAACATTTTCTAACATCTAATATCTGTCACTATCCCAGCCGATATCAACACTAGACAAGTCAGATCCCAAATTGAAACCTGGCATGATAGATTCTAACCTTATTTTAGAAAGCAAGGAGGGCAGCTATTGAACACGTTAGGAGTCTGCAAATGTACTTTTAATGCCCACATGTTCATTAAAAATGAATTGTTACATTGGACAAAAGTGGAAAAAATTCAATATACCAGAAAATGATTCAAACTCACACTATTCCTTGAATCCCAGCGAAGATTTACAACTATCTTAACATCAATGGTCTTTTTCTTCCGTTTCTGAGCATTCGCTAGCTGCTTTTCCTCCAGCTGGTGGATGGGATTCTCCATTTGGGAGACTATGGGCGGGATTCTCTGTTTGCTGACGCTGAAACCGCGAAACGATTTGGCGAAGAATAGCTTCTGACGCCAAAATTGGGGCAGGTGCCAGTTTAACGCCAAACCGGGATGCTCTGGCACCCTGAAAATAGCGTAAATGCGCAGGGTTATCAGGGCCCACGGAGAAGAGGGAGGAGGATGGAGAGGGAGAGATTGGTGGGGGAGATACTGAGGGTGGATAGGAGATATGTGGAATCCCCTGAGGAAGGGCTGTTGAAGGAGCGGCAGAGCCTCCAAATGGAGTTTGACTTGCTAACCACGGGGAAGGCTGAGGCCCAGTTGAGGAAGCTACAAGGAGCAGTATATGAGTATGGGGAGAAGGCAAACCGGATGTTGGCACATCAGTTGCGGAAGAGGGAGGCGGCTAGGGAGATTGGGGGAATTGGGAATAGGAGGGGGAACACGGTAAGGAGTTCAGCTAAAATAAACAAAGTATTTAAGGACTTATGGTGAATTATATGAGTCAGAACCCCCGGAGGGGGAGGGGGGTGGGGGGGGGGGGGAGGGGGGATGCGACAGTTCCTGGACCAACTTAGGTTCCCAAAGGTGAAGGAAGGGCGGTTAGAGGGATTGGGGGCTCCGATTGGGATAGAGGAGTTGGCTAAGGGGTTGGGGAGTATGCAGGCGGGCAAGGCCTCAGGGCCGGATGGATTCCCTGTTGAGGTCTACAGGAAGTTCTCGGAGCTGTTGGGCCCACTGTTGCTGAGAACCTTTAGCGAGGCTAAGGAAAAGGGAATCCTCCCCCCGACGATGTCACAGGATCGTTGATCGAGTGGAGTGGGAGGTGTTAGGCAGTTTGGGGAGGAATTCATAGGATAGGTCAAATGGTTGTACCAGGCTCCGGTAGCGAGTGTTTCGACGAACTGGCTGCGGTCAGAGTATTTCAGGTTATATCGTGGAATGAGGCAGGGGTGCCCTTTGTCCTCCCTGCTGTTTGCCCTGGCGATTGAGCCGCTGGCTATGGCGTTGAGAGAATCCAGAAACTGGAGGGGATCGGTCCGGCGGGGGGGTTGGGGGAGGAACACCGCGTCTCACTGTATGCGGATGACCTGTTTTGTACATTGCAGATCCGGTGGAGGGGATGGGGGAGGTTATGCAGATTCTTAGGGATTTTGGAAACTTCTTGGGATACAAGTTAAATGTGGGGAAAAGCGAGCGTTTTGTGGTGCATGCGAGGGGCCAGGAAAAGAGATGGGGGGGGCTACCGCTCAAGATGGTGGAGAGGAACTTTTGGTACTTGGGTATCCAGGTAGCCAAGAGTTGTTTTTTTTTCGCAAGCTCAATTTAGCGTGCTTGGTGGATCATATGGAGGAGGACTTTAGGAGGTGGGATGTGTTGCCACTCTCCCTGGCGGGAAGGGTGCAGTCCATAAAGATGACGGTTCTCCCTAGGTTCCTGTTCGCCTTCCAGTGCCTGCCTATTCTCATCCCCAAGTCCTTCTTTAAGCTGGTAAATAGAACATAGAACATTATAGCGCAGTACAGGCCCTTCAGCCCTCGATGTTGCGCCGACCTGTGAAACCACTCTAAAGCCCATCTACACTATTCCCTTATCATCCATATGTTTATCCAATAACCATTTAAATGCTCTTAGTGTTGGCGAGTCCACTACTGTTCCAGGCAGGGCATTCCACGCCCTTACTACTCTCTGAGTAAAGAACCTACCTCTGACATCCGTCCTATATCTATCTCCCCTCAATTTAAAGCTATGTCCCCTCGTACTGGACATCACCATCCCAGGAAAAAGGTTCTCACTGTCCACCCTATCTAATCCTCTGATCATCTTGTATGCCTCAATTAAGTCACCTCTTAACCTTCTCTCTAACGAAAACAGCCTCAAGTCCCTCAGCCTTTCCTCATAAGATCTTCCCTCCATACTAGGCAACATCCTGGTAAATCTCCTCTGTACCCTTTCCAATGCTTCCAGATCCTTCCTATAATGCGGCGACCAGAATTGCACGCAATACTCCAAATGCGGTCGCACCAGAATTTTGTACAGCTGCAACATGACCTCATGGCTCCGAAACTCAATCCCTCTACCAATAAAAGCTAACACACTGTACGCCTTCTTAACAGCCCTCTCAACCTGGGTGGCAACTTCAGGGATCTATGGACATGGACACCGAGATTTCTCTGCTCCTCCACACTACCAAGAATCTCACCATTAGCCCAGTATTCTGTCTTCCTGTTATTCCTTCCAAAATGAATCACCTCACACTTTTCTGCATTAAACTCTATTTGCCACCTCTCAGCCCAGCTCTGCAGCTTATCTATGTCCCTCTGTAACTTGTAACATACTTCCGCACTTGTCAACAACTCCACTGACTTTAGCGTCATCTGCAAATTTACTCACCCATCCTTCTACGCCCTCCTCCAGGTCATTTATAAAAATGACAAACAGCAGTGACCCCAAAACAGATCCTTGTGGTACACCACCAGTAACTGGACTCCAGGCTGAATATTTCCCATCAACCACCACCCTTTGTCTTCTTCCAGCGAGCCAATTTCTGATCCAAACTGCTAAATCACCCTGAATGCCCATGCCTCTGTATTTTCTGCAATAGCCTACCGTGGGGAACCTTATCAACCGCTTTATTGAAATCCATATGCACCACATCAAGTGCTTCACCCTCGTCCACCTAGGGGTATTATGGGATTTGTGTGGGCAAATAAGACCCCGCAGGTTAAGAGACTGTTTTTGGAGCGCAGTCGTGAGAGGAGTGGGTTGGCACTGCCGAACTTGTGCAGCTATTACTGGGCAGCGAATGTGTCTATGATTCGGAAGTGGGTAATGGAGGGAGAGGGGGCGGCGTGGAAACGGCTAGAAGCGTCATCCTGTATAGGCACTAGCTTGGGGGCACCGTTGCCGCTTCCACCGACGGGGTATACCACGAGCCTGGTGGTGGCGGCAACACTGAGGGTCTGGGGGCAGTGGAGACGGCATTGGGGGAGGTGGGGGCCTCAGTTTGGACCCCGATATGGAACAATCATAGATTCGTTCCAGGTAGGATAGATGGTGGGTTCCTAAGTTGGCATAGGGCAGGAATCAAAAGAATGGGGGACTTGTTTATTGATGGTACCTTTGCCAGTCTGAGGGCGCTGGAAGATAAATTTGGGCTACCCCGGGGAATACCTTTAGGTACAAGCAGGTTCGGGCGTTCGTGAAAAAGCAGGTGCGGGAATTCCCACGGCTGCCTGCTCGGAGGATACAGGACAGGGTGGTCTCGGGCGTGTGGGTTGGGGATGGCAAGATATCAGAAATATACCAGGAGCAGCAGGCGGCGGTGGAGATCTCGGTGGAAGAGCTGAAGGGCAAGTGGGATGAGGAGCTGGAATGAGGGCCTGTTGGCTGATGCCCTGGGCATGGTCAATTCCTCCTCACCTTGCGCCAGGCTTAGCCTGATTCAGTTTAAGGTGGTGCATCGGGCGCATATGACAGGGGCGAGAATGAGTAAGTTTTTTGGGGTAGAGGACAGGTGTGTGAGGTGTTCAGGGAGCCCCGCAAATCATGCTCATTTGTTCTGGGCATGCCCAGCACTTATGGAGTTTTGGAAGGGCTTTGCAAAGGTTATGTCCAAGGTCTAGGATACTCGGGTAAAACCGAGTTGGGCAATAGCGATATTTGGGGTATCGGACAATCCGGGAGTGCAGGAGTCGGAAGAGGCCGGAGTTCTGGCCTTTGCCTCCTTGGTAGCCCGGAGAAGGGTCTTGTTAATGTGGAGGGACATGAAGCCCCCAAGCGTGGAGGCTTGGGCCAGTGACATGGCGGGGTTTCTGAGATTGGGGAAGATAAAGTTTGCCTTGCGAGGGTCTTTGCAGGGGCTCTCCAGGCGGTGGCAACCGTTCCTTGACTTTCTCGCGGAACGATAGATGGAGGTCAGCAGCAGCAGCAACCCTGGGAGGGTGAGGGGGGGGGGGGGGGTGGTTGTTTTCACGTTATTTTTTAAGGGAAAATGCCCCATTTTGTTTTGTTTGTTAACCCTCTATCTAGCTGAGAATTTTAGTGTTTTTTGTTGATATTTGCTTTGTTCTCTTTGCATTATTTTCTTTTTTGTAGTGTTGTGTAAAAAGTATTGAAACATTTGGAATAAAATTTTTTTTTTAAAAAATGCGCGGGGTTAAAGTACAGTCGGCGTATCATTAGCGGGCCTGACACCCAATGCGCCGGGGCCTCCGCGATTCACTGCCTCCGATCGGCCGAGTTCCCGACGGCGTGGTTCACTTGTGCTCTCGTGAACCTGGCGTCCTGGCTGCAGAGCGAGAGAGAGAAGGTAGGAAATGGCCTGGGGTGACTGCGGGCTGCTGGCCTGGACTTTGGCCATGCTGGTTGCGGTGAGGGGGCCTCTGCCAGGCTGGGGGAGGGGGTGGGTGGGCCAAGCAGCTGGGGTGTACTGCCCATGGGACTAGGGCAGTGCCCAGGCATTGACCGCCATCTTGCTGACCACCTGCTGACCATCCACCCCAGCCCCTAGTTTACACGGTGGCAGCAGCCGTATGGGTGCGCACCCCCTCACCAAATTGCCACCCCCCCCCCCTCAGCCTTGAACATACCGTCCAACCGGCAACCACCCACCCAGGGCCACACCCATGGCAGCCCCCACTGAGGGCAGTGCCAGCCAACGGTGCCCCTGGCAGCAGGTATAGGCTCCAGGACCAGGGGCACCGACAGGGCCGGATACCAACAGGGCAGGGGGCGGCCGCCCAATAAGCCGAGCAGGAGGTGCCATGGAGGCACCGCATAAGGCTCCGCATGTACTGGCGCCGCATGTTGTTCAAGGACCCGCCGGAGTGGGCATGCAGTCAAAGACTCCGGCTGAGCAGAGAGACAGTGCGACGTATCTACCAGATGATGGCACACCTGGCACCGCAGGGGTATGGGGGAAGGACACCTGCTGCCAGCGACCGTCGTTGACAGTTGTCCTGAGCGTTATGCCACGGGACCCTTCCAGTCACCGAGTGGGGACCTCTCTGAGATCTCACAGATCTAAGTGCACATGTACATCCACACCATCATGGACGCACCATATGCCCAGGAGGACCAGTGCACTCAGTGCTATGTGGGACGAACCCACCAGGATACCCAGGCAGTGGGGTTCGCTTCCATAGCCGGGATGCCCTGGGTCTGAGGATCAATAGATGGGATGCATGTTGCCCTATGGGCACCGGCGGATAACAGGCTGTGGGTGAGGGGGATAAGGGTGAAGGGGTGGGCATCCAAAATGGCCACCTGCACAGATTGATGGGAAATTGGTGAACACAGACACAGACAGGCTGCAGCTTACAAATATACAAGCCCGGAGCTTGCAGAAACTGACACAGGAAAAAGGCCGTTGAGAGGCCACCCCAGGGCAATGGGCTCCAGGTAGAAACTAACAATGTATGGCAGACCTGGTGACATTGGTTTCCTTATTTGGGAAGACGTACGTGCCTTGGACAGTAACGGCTATGGCCGACTGGGACCCGCCCCACCATCGAGGTGTCCACCACCAATTGGTTGGGATCGATCAGGGTGATATTAGCCCTGATCGATCTATTGGACATCCACCTGGGACCGCCCAAAAGTGCACAAAGCCTGCAAGGGATAAAAGGTGCTGCGCAGCCTACCACTCGCTCACTCGACCACCGACGCCAACAACAGTGATACCTTCACCAGCCAAGGAGTGGACCATCCACAGAGGGACCAGAGCCGGGGACACAGGCGACCAGCGACAGACATCCAGCACTGCCGGATGACGGATTCCAGATGAGACCATATCAGCTCTACACTTGCCAGTCACCTGGAAATTAAGTTGGTCTTTCTTAAGTGTTATTTTAGAGTCCAACCTGTATGTGTGTGTGATTGACTAATATTAACTCTGCGTGTGCATTGAACTAGTATTATTTTATACAACTTGTGTGGTCATTTGTCCATTGTATACAGGTTGGAGACATACTGTAGTTTGGAAGGTACAACAAATCACTGTATTTTGGAAGTGTGTACTAACTGCACGCGTACCTAACAAGGGAGGATAGGGTCAACCCGGCAGATTTGCACGCAACCTGAGAGGAATTAGGGCCAGAACACAGCCACAAGCCATATCTGCTGTCCAATCGACCCTCTACCCCCTTGTTCCGTAAAGTCAGTATGGCAGCTCAGACAACAGGTAGAGATGTAGAGGTGCAGAAGACACACCCATCCTGCAGATGGTCCCTGGACGAATCCCCATGTGGATTACATCGGTCCACCCCCACCATGCAGAAATGGATTTAAGGATGTACTGGTTCTCAGTGACACCTTCAAGAAACAGTGCCCACCCGCAACGCAACCTATCCACAACCACTCACACTCCCCAGTCCCCCTATTGGACATGGAACCATGCCAGACGGTTGGTCAGAGTAGACGCATGATTCAAGGACCAGGACATGGTAACCCTGAACCAAACGAATGCAAGCAGCCAGCAGACAGGGGTCTGGCGATCAGGGGAGGTAGATGATTCCATGGATGAACCTCCCATGGGGGTATTACAAGAACAACTGCAGAGCTCAGTGTCCTGAGGTGTCCAGATGATGACAACCAACACAGCTGGCCACCCTGGAGTCCGGCTGGTTAAGCCAGACCTCAACCAGTATAAGGTTGCGTTAAGAAGGAGGTGGTCAAATACAGGTTCCCATCACTCCAAGCCTCAGCCAAGGGGAGGCTGTGTTGGGTTCGAAAATGTTTAGCTGAAATGCAAAATGTGGGGGGTGTCATGGATGGTGACATTATGATAGAATGAAAGCAGACATTAGGCGTGCGATAATAACAGAAACTATGCTTGGTCCCCTAAGATGCCCAGAGACAGCAACCCCAGGATGGCACCCGACAGATGCAGAAGCAAGGCCAGAACTTGGTGGGATGACCTTCGGAGGCACCCTATTGTTCGGCTCCGTCCCCACCTGGCTGATCCTGTTTACGTTGATCTACCTCATCATCCTCACGGTCCAATTCCGTAGGTGGACAGCAGAGATCACGGAGCGCCTGGACATTGGACCCATGTTTCATGCATGGGCTCCTTTAATCCAGCCAGACCAATGCCGCCGGGGACTCATACTGAGGAAGCCGCTGAAGAAGCTGAGGGCGATGGTGGTACGAATGCACAGGTTCCTGGACAAGCAATAGATCTTGAGGTGGGCCAGGCAGACGAGGAAATGCAAATGGGAAGATATCGAGCTGCGTATTTATCATGACTTGGGTGCGGAACTGGCCAAAAGAAGGGCAAGTTTCAGTAAAGTGAAATGGGCCCTCTTTAAGAAGGAGGTGAAGTTTGGCATGCTGTACCCAGCTTGTTTGTGGGTGATTATTGACAGATGTGAGTATGATACTGAAGGGGACAGGTGATTATTGACAGATGTGAGTGTGATACTGAAGCGGACAGGTGATTATTGACAGATGTGGGTGTGATACTGAAGGGGACAGGTGATTATTGACAGGTGTGAGTGCGATACTGAAGGGGACAGGTGATTATTGACAGATGTGAGTGTGATACTGAAGGGGACAGGTGATTATTGACAGATATGAGTGTAATACTGAAGGGGACAGGTGATTATTGACAGATGTGGGTGAGATATTGAAGGGGACAGGTGGTTATTGACAGATGTGAGTGTGATACTGAAGGGACAGGTGATTATTGACAGGTGTGAGTGTAATGCTGAAGGGGACAGGTGATTATTGACAGATGTGAGTGTAGTGCTGATGGGGACAGGTGATTATTGACAGATGTGAGTGTGGTACTGAAGGGGACAGGTGATCATTGACAGATGTGGGTGTGATACTGAAGGGGACAGGTGATTATTGACAGATGTGAGTGTGATACTGAAGGGGACAGATGATTATTGACAGATATGAGTGTAATGCTGAAGGAGACAGGTGATTATTGACAGATGTGAGTATGAAACTGAAGGGGACAGGTGGTTATTGACAGATGTGAGTGTGATACTGAAGGGGACAGATGGTTATTGACAGATGTGAGTGTGATACTGAAGGGACAGGTGATTATTGACAGATGTGGGTGTGATATTGAAGGGGACAGGTGATTATTGACAGATATGAATGTAATGCTGATGGGGACAGGTGATTATTGACAGATGTGAGTGATACTGAAGGGGACAGGTGATTATTGACAGATGTGGGTGTGATACTGAAGTGGACAGGCGGTTATTGACAGATGTAGGTGTGATACTGAAGGGGACAGGTGATTATTGACAGATGTAGGTGTGATACTGAAGGGGACAGGTGATTATTGACAGATGTGGGTGTGATATTGAAGGGGACAGGTGGTTATTGACAGATGTGAGTGTGATACTGAAGGGGACAGGTGATTATTGACAGATGTGGGTGTAATGCTGAAGGGGACAGGTGATTATTGACAGGTGTGAGTGTAATGCTGAAGGGGACAGGTGATTATTGACAGGTGTGAGTGTAATGCTGAAGGGGACAGGTGATTATTGACAGATGTGAGTGTAGTGCTGATGGGGACAGGTGATTATTGACAGATGTGAGTGTGGTACTGGTGGGGACAGGAGATTATTGACAGATGTGAGTGTAATGCTGAAGGGGACAGGTGATTATTGACAGATGTGAGTGTGATACTGAAGGGGACAGGTGATCATTGACAGATGTGGGTGTGATACTAAAGGGGACAGGTGATTATTGACAGATGTGAGTGTGATACTGAAAGGGACAGATGATTATTGACAGATATGAGTGTAATGCTGAAGGGGACAGGTGATTATTGACAGATGTGAGTATGATACTGAAGGGGACAGGTGGTTATTGACAGATGTGAGTGTGATACTGAAGGGGACAGATGGTTATTGACAGATGTGAGTGTGATACTGAAGGGACAGGTGATTATTGACAGATGTGGGTGTGATATTGAAGGGGACAGGTGATTATTGACAGATATGAATGTAATGCTGATGGGGACAGGTGATTATTGACAGATGTGAGTGATACTGAAGGGGACAGGTGATTATTGACAGATGTGGGTGTGATACTGAAGTGGACAGGCGGTTATTGACAGATGTAGGTGTGATACTGAAGGGGACAGGTGATTATTGACAGATGTAGGTGTGATACTGAAGGGGACAGGTGATTATTGACAGATGTAGGTGTGATACTGAAGGGGACAGGTGATTATTGACAGATGTAGGTGTGATACTGAAGGGGACAGGTGGTTATTGACAGATGTGGGTGTGATACTGAAGGGGACAGGTGATTATTGACAGATGTGAGTGTAATGCTGAAGGGGACAGGTAATTATTGACAGATGTGGGTGTGATACTGAAGGGGACAGGTGATTATTGACAGGTGTGAGTGTAATGCTGAAGGGGACAGGTGATTATTGACAGATGTGAGTGTGATACTGAAGGGGACAGGTGATTATTGACAGATATGAGTGCGATACTGAAGGGGACAGGTGATTATTGACAGATGTGAGTGTGATACTGAAGGGGACAGGTGATTATTGACAGATGTGGGTGTGATACTGAAGGGGACAGGTGATTATTGACAGATGTGGGTGTGATACTGAAGGGGACAGGTGATTATTGACAGGTGTGAGTGCGATTCTGAAGGGGACAGGTGATTATTGACAGATGTGGGTGTGATACTGATGGGGACAGGTGATTATTGACAGATGTGGGTGTAATGCTGAAGGGGACAGGTGATTATTGGCAGATGTGGGTGAGATACTGAAGGGGACAGGTGATTATTGACAGATATGAGTGTAATACTGAAGGGAACAGGTGATTATTGACAGATGTGAGTGTAATGCTGAAGGGGACAGGTGATTATTGACAGATGTGGGTGTGATACTGAAGGGGACAGGTGATTATGACAGATGTGGGTGTGATACTGAAGGGGACAGGTGATTATTGACAGATGTGAGTGTAATGCTGAAGGGGACAGGTGATTATTGACAGATGTGAGTGTAATGCTGAAGGGGACAGGTGATTATTGACAGATGTGAGTGATACTGAAGGGGACACGTGATTATTGACAGATGTGGGTGTGATATTGAAGGGGACAGGTGATTATTGACAGATATGAATGTAATGCTGATGGGGACAGGTGATTATTGACAGATGTGAGTGATACTGAAGGGGACAGGTGATTATTGACAGATGTGGGTGTGATACTGAAGTGGACAGGCGGTTATTGACAGATGTGGGTGTGATACTGAAGGGGACAGGTGATTATTGACAGATGTAGGTGTGATACTGAAGGGGACAGGTGATTATTGACAGATGTAGGTGTGATACTGAAGGGGACAGGTGGTTATTGACAGATGTGGGTGTGATACTGAAGGGGACAGGTGATTATTGACAGATGTGAGTGTAATGCTGAAGGGGACAGGTGATTATTGACAGATGTGAGTGTGATACTGAAGGGGACAGGTGATTATTGACAGATATGAGTGTGATACTGAAGGGGACAGGTGATTATTGACAGATGTGAGTGTGATACTGAAGGGGACAGGTGATTATTGACAGATGTGGGTGTGATACTGAAGGGGACAGGTGATTATTGACAGATGTGGGTGTGATACTGAAGGGGACAGGTGATTATTGACAGGTGTGAGTGCGATACTGAAGGGGACAGGTGATTATTGACAGATGTGGGTGTGATACTGATGGGGACAGGTGATTATTGACAGATGTGGGTGTAATGCTGAAGGGGACAGGTGATTATTGGCAGATGTGGGTGAGATACTGAAGGGGACAGGTGATTATTGACAGATATGAGTGTAATACTGAAGGGAACAGGTGATTATTGACAGATGTGAGTGTAATGCTGAAGGGGACAGGTGATTATTGACAGATGTGGGTGTGATACTGAAGGGGACAGGTGATTATTGACAGATGTGAGTGTAATGCTGAAGGGGACAGGTGATTATTGACAGTTGTGAGTGTAATGCTGAAGGGGACAGGTGATTATTGACAGATGTGAGTGATACTGAAGGGGACACGTGGTTATTGACAGATGTGGGTGTGATATTGAAGGGGACAGGTGATTATTGACAGATATGAATGTAATGCTGATGGGGACAGGTGATTATTGACAGATGTGAGTGATACTGAAGGGGACAGGTGATTATTGACAGATGTGGGTGTGATACTGAAGTGGACAGGCGGTTATTGACAGATGTGGGTGTGATACTGAAGGGGACAGGTGATTATTGACAGATGTAGGTGTGATACTGAAGGGGACAGGTGATTATTGACAGATGTAGGTGTGATACTGAAGGGGACAGGTGGTTATTGACAGATGTGGGTGTGATACTGAAGGGGACAGGTGATTATTGACAGATGTGAGTGTAATGCTGAAGGGGACAGGTGATTATTGACAGATGTGAGTGTGATACTGAAGGGGACAGGTGATTATTGACAGGTGTGGGTGTGATACTGAAGGGGACAGGTGATTATTGACAGGTGTGAGTGCGATACTGAAGGGGACAGGTGATTATTGACAGATGTGAGTGTGATACTGAAGGGGACAGGTGATTATTGACAGATATGAGTGTAATACTGAAGGGGACAGGTGATTATTGACAGATGTGAGTGTAATGCTGAAGGGGACAGGTGATTATTGACAGATATGAGTGTAATACTGAAGGGGACAGGTGATTATTGACAGATGTGAGTGTAATGCTGAAGGGGACAGGTGATTATTGACAGATATGAGTGTAATGCTGAAGGGGACAGGTGATTATTGACAGATGTGAGTATGATACTGAAGGGGACAGGTGGTTATTGACAGATGTGAGTGTGATACTGAAGGGGACAGGTGATTATTGACAGATGTGAGTGTGATACTGAAGGGGACAGATGATTATTGACAGATATGAGTGTAATGCTGAAGGGGACAGGTGATTATAGACAGATGTGAGTATGATACTGAAGGGGACAGGTGGTTATTGACAGATGTGAGTGTGATACTGAAGGGGACAGGTGGTTATTGACAGATGTGAGTGTGATACTGAAGGGGGACAGGTGATTATTGACAGATGTGGGTGTAATGCTGAAGGGGACAGGTGATTATTAGCTCACTGTGCTAAATCGCTGGCTTTTAAATCATACCAAGCAGGCCAGGTACACGGTTTGATTCCCGTACCAGCCTCCCCGGACAGGCGCCAAAATGTGGCGACTAGGGGCTTTTCACAGTAACTTCATTGAAGCCTACTCGTGACAATAAGCGATTTTCATTTCATGTGGGTGTGATACTGATGGGGACAGGTGATTATTGACAGTTGTGAGTGTAATGCTGAAGGGGACAGGTGATTATTGACAGATGTGGGTGTGATACTGAAGGGGACAGGTGATTATTGACAGATGTGGGTGTGATACTGAAGGGGACAGGTGATTATTGACAGATGTGAGTGTAATGCTGAAGGGGACAGGTGATTATTGACAGATGTGGGTGTGATACTGAAGGGGACAGGTGATTATTGACAGATGTGAGTGTAATGCTGAAGGGGACAGGTGATTATTGACAGATGTGGGTGTGATACTGAAGGGGACAGGTGATTATTGACAGTTGTGAGTGTAATGCTGAAGGGGACAGGTGATTATTGACAGTTGTGAGTGTAATGCTGAAGGGGACAGATGATTATTGACAGATGTGAGTGTAATACTGAAGGGGACAGGTGGCTATTGACAGATGTGAGTGTAGTGCTGAAGGGGACAGGTGATTATTGACAGATGTGGGTGTGATACTGAAGGGGACAGGTGATTATTGACAGATGGGGTGTGATACTGAAGGAGACAGGTGATTATTGACAGATGTGGGTGTGATACTGAAGGGGACAGGTGATTATTGACAGATGTGCGTGTGATACTGAAGGGGACAGGTGATTGACAGATGTGGGTGTAATGCTGAAGGGGATAGGTGATTATTGACAGATGTGAGTGTGATACTGAAAGGGACAGATGATTATTGACAGATATGAGTGTAATGCTGAAGGGGACAGGTGATTATTGACAGATGTGAGTATGATACTGAAGGGGACAGGTGGTTATTGACAGATGTGAGTGTGATACTGAAGGGGACAGATGGTTATTGACAGATGTGAGTGTGATACTGAAGGGACAGGTGATTATTGACAGATGTGGGTGTGATATTGAAGGGGACAGGTGATTATTGACAGATATGAATGTAATGCTGATGGGGACAGGTGATTATTGACAGATGTGAGTGATACTGAAGGGGACAGGTGATTATTGACAGATGTGGGTGTGATACTGAAGTGGACAGGCGGTTATTGACAGATGTAGGTGTGATACTGAAGGGGACAGGTGATTATTGACAGATGTAGGTGTGATACTGAAGGGGACAGGTGATTATTGACAGATGTAGGTGTGATACTGAAGGGGACAGGTGATTATTGACAGATGTAGGTGTGATACTGAAGGGGACAGGTGGTTATTGACAGATGTGGGTGTGATACTGAAGGGGACAGGTGATTATTGACAGATGTGAGTGTAATGCTGAAGGGGACAGGTGATTATTGACAGATGTGGGTGTGATACTGAAGGGGACAGGTGATTATTGACAGATGTGAGTGTAATGCTGAAGGGGACAGGTGATTATTGACAGATGTGAGTGTGATACTGAAGGGGACAGGTGATTATTGACAGATATGAGTGCGATACTGAAGGGGACAGGTGATTATTGACAGATGTGAGTGTGATACTGAAGGGGACAGGTGATTATTGACAGATGTGGGTGTGATACTGAAGGGGACAGGTGATTATTGACAGATGTGGGTGTGATACTGAAGGGGACAGGTGATTATTGACAGGTGTGAGTGCGATTCTGAAGGGGACAGGTGATTATTGACAGATGTGGGTGTGATACTGATGGGGACAGGTGATTATTGACAGATGTGGGTGTAATGCTGAAGGGGACAGGTGATTATTGGCAGATGTGGGTGAGATACTGAAGGGGACAGGTGATTATTGACAGATATGAGTGTAATACTGAAGGGAACAGGTGATTATTGACAGATGTGAGTGTAATGCTGAAGGGGACAGGTGATTATTGACAGATGTGGGTGTGATACTGAAGGGGACAGGTGATTATGACAGATGTGGGTGTGATACTGAAGGGGACAGGTGATTATTGACAGATGTGAGTGTAATGCTGAAGGGGACAGGTGATTATTGACAGTTGTGAGTGTAATGCTGAAGGGGACAGGTGATTATTGACAGATGTGAGTGATACTGAAGGGGACACGTGGTTATTGACAGATGTGGGTGTGATATTGAAGGGGACAGGTGATTATTGACAGATATGAATGTAATGCTGATGGGGACAGGTGATTATTGACAGATGTGAGTGATACTGAAGGGGACAGGTGATTATTGACAGATGTGGGTGTGATACTGAAGTGGACAGGCGGTTATTGACAGATGTGGGTGTGATACTGAAGGGGACAGGTGATTATTGACAGATGTAGGTGTGATACTGAAGGGGACAGGTGATTATTGACAGATGTAGGTGTGATACTGAAGGGGACAGGTGGTTATTGACAGATGTGGGTGTGATACTGAAGGGGACAGGTGATTATTGACAGATGTGAGTGTAATGCTGAAGGGGACAGGTGATTATTGACAGATGTAGGTGTGATACTGAAGGGGACAGGTGATTATTGACAGATGTAGGTGTGATACTGAAGGGGACAGGTGATTATTGACAGGTGTGAGTGTGATACTGAAGGGGACAGGTGGTTATTGACAGATGTTGGTGTGATACTGAAGGGGACAGGTGATTATTGACAGATGTGAGTGTAATGCTGAAGGGGACAGGTGATTATTGACAGATGTGGGTGTGATACTGAAGGGGACAGGTGATTATTGACAGGTGTGAGTGTAATGCTGAAGGGGACAGGTGATTATTGACAGATGTGAGTGTGATACTGAAGGGGACAGGTGATTATTGACAGATATGAGTGCGATACTGAAGGGGACAGGTGATTATTGACAGATGTGAGTGTGATACTGAAGGGGACAGGTGATTATTGACAGATGTGGGTGTGATACTGAAGGGGACAGGTGATTATTGACAGATGTGGGTGTGATACTGAAGGGGACAGGTGATTATTGACAGGTGTGAGTGCGATTCTGAAGGGGACAGGTGATTATTGACAGATGTGGGTGTGATACTGATGGGGACAGGTGATTATTGACAGATGTGGGTGTAATGCTGAAGGGGACAGGTGATTATTGGCAGATGTGGGTGAGATACTGAAGGGGACAGGTGATTATTGACAGATATGAGTGTAATACTGAAGGGAACAGGTGATTATTGACAGATGTGAGTGTAATGCTGAAGGGGACAGGTGATTATTGACAGATGTGGGTGTGATACTGAAGGGGACAGGTGATTATGACAGATGTGGGTGTGATACTGAAGGGGACAGGTGATTATTGACAGATGTGAGTGTAATGCTGAAGGGGACAGGTGATTATTGACAGTTGTGAGTGTAATGCTGAAGGGGACAGGTGATTATTGACAGATGTGAGTGATACTGAAGGGGACACGTGGTTATTGACAGATGTGGGTGTGATATTGAAGGGGACAGGTGATTATTGACAGATATGAATGTAATGCTGATGGGGACAGGTGATTATTGACAGATGTGAGTGATACTGAAGGGGACAGGTGATTATTGACAGATGTGGGTGTGATACTGAAGTGGACAGGCGGTTATTGACAGATGTGGGTGTGATACTGAAGGGGACAGGTGATTATTGACAGATGTAGGTGTGATACTGAAGGGGACAGGTGATTATTGACAGATGTAGGTGTGATACTGAAGGGGACAGGTGGTTATTGACAGATGTGGGTGTGATACTGAAGGGGACAGGTGATTATTGACAGATGTGAGTGTAATGCTGAAGGGGACAGGTGATTATTGACAGATGTGAGTGTGATACTGAAGGGGACAGGTGATTATTGACAGATATGAGTGCGATACTGAAGGGGACAGGTGATTATTGACAGATGTGAGTGTGATACTGAAGGGGACAGGTGATTATTGACAGATGTGGGTGTGATACTGAAGGGGACAGGTGATTATTGACAGATGTGGGTGTGATACTGATGGGGACAGGTGATTATTGACAGGTGTGAGTGCGATACTGAAGGGGACAGGTGATTATTGACAGATGTGGGTGTGATACTGATGGGGACAGGTGATTATTGACAGATGTGGGTGTAATGCTGAAGGGGACAGGTGATTATTGGCAGATGTGGGTGAGATACTGAAGGGGACAGGTGATTATTGACAGATATGAGTGTAATACTGAAGGGAACAGGTGATTATTGACAGATGTGAGTGTAATGCTGAAGGGGACAGGTGATTATTGACAGATGTGGGTGTGATACTGAAGGGGACAGGTGATTATGACAGATGTGGGTGTGATACTGAAGGGGACAGGTGATTATTGACAGATGTGAGTGTAATGCTGAAGGGGACAGGTGATTATTGACAGTTGTGAGTGTAATGCTGAAGGGGACAGGTGATTATTGACAGATGTGAGTGATACTGAAGGGGACACGTGGTTATTGACAGATGTGGGTGTGATATTGAAGGGGACAGGTGATTATTGACAGATATGAATGTAATGCTGATGGGGACAGGTGATTATTGACAGATGTGAGTGATACTGAAGGGGACAGGTGATTATTGACAGATGTGGGTGTGATACTGAAGGGGACAGGCGGTTATTGACAGATGTGGGTGTGATACTGAAGGGGACAGGTGATTATTGACAGATGTAGGTGTGATACTGAAGGGGACAGGTGATTATTGACAGATGTAGGTGTGATACTGAAGGGGACAGGTGATTATTGACAGATGTGGGTGTGATACTGAAGGGGACAGGTGATTATTGACAGATGTGAGTGTAATGCTGAAGGGGACAGGTGATTATTGACAGATGTGAGTGTGATACTGAAGGGGACAGGTGATTATTGACAGGTGTGGGTGTGATACTGAAGGGGACAGGTGATTATTGACAGGTGTGAGTGCGATACTGAAGGGGACAGGTGATTATTGACAGATGTGAGTGTGATACTGAAGGGGACAGGTGATTATTGACAGATATGAGTGTAATACTGAAGGGGACAGGTGATTATTGACAGATGTGAGTGTAATGCTGAAGGGGACAGGTGATTATTGACAGATATGAGTGTAATACTGAAGGGGACAGGTGATTATTGACAGATGTGAGTGTAATGCTGAAGGGGACAGGTGATTATTGACAGATATGAGTGTAATGCTGAAGGGGACAGGTGATTATTGACAGATGTGAGTATGATACTGAAGGGGACAGGTGGTTATTGACAGATGTGAGTGTGATACTGAAGGGGACAGGTGATTATTGACAGATGTGAGTGTGATACTGAAGGGGACAGATGATTATTGACAGATATGAGTGTAATGCTGAAGGGGACAGGTGATTATTGACAGATGTGAGTATGATACTGAAGGGGACAGGTGGTTATTGACAGATGTGAGTGTGATACTGAAGGGGACAGGTGGTTATTGACAGATGTGAGTGTGATACTGAAGGGGGACAGGTGATTATTGACAGATGTGGGTGTAATGCTGAAGGGGACAGGTGATTATTAGCTCACTGTGCTAAATCGCTGGCTTTTAAATCATACCAAGCAGGCCAGGTACACGGTTTGATTCCCGTACCAGCCTCCCCGGACAGGCGCCAAAATGTGGCGACTAGGGGCTTTTCACAGTAACTTCATTGAAGCCTACTCGTGACAATAAGCGATTTTCATTTCATGTGGGTGTGATACTGATGGGGACAGGTGATTATTGACAGATGTGAGTGTAATGCTGAAGGGGACAGGTGATTATTGACAGATGTGGGTGTGATACTGAAGGGGACAGGTGATTATTGACAGATGTGGGTGTGATACTGAAGGGGACAGGTGATTATTGACAGATGTGAGTGTAATGCTGAAGGGGACAGGTGATTATTGACAGATGTGGGTGTGATACTGAAGGGGACAGGTGATTATTGACAGATGTGAGTGTAATGCTGAAGGGGACAGGTGATTATTGACAGATGTGGGTGTGATACTGAAGGGGACAGGTGATTATTGACAGTTGTGAGTGTAATGCTGAAGGGGACAGGTGATTATTGACAGTTGTGAGTGTAATGCTGAAGGGGACAGATGATTATTGACAGATGTGAGTGTGATACTGAAGGGGACAGGTGATTATTGACAGATGTGAGTGTAATACTGAAGGGGACAGGTGGCTATTGACAGATGTGAGTGTAGTGCTGAAGGGGACAGGTGATTATTGACAGATGTGGGTGTGATACTGAAGGGGACAGGTGATTATTGACAGATGGGGTGTGATACTGAAGGAGACAGGTGATTATTGACAGATGTGGGTGTGATACTGAAGGGGACAGGTGATTATTGACAGATGTGCGTGTGATACTGAAGGGGACAGGTGATTGACAGATGTGGGTGTAATGCTGAAGGGGATAGGTGATTATTGACAGATGTGAGTGTGATACTGAAAGGGACAGATGATTATTGACAGATATGAGTGTAATGCTGAAGGGGACAGGTGATTATTGACAGATGTGAGTATGATACTGAAGGGGACAGGTGGTTATTGACAGATGTGAGTGTGATACTGAAGGGGACAGATGGTTATTGACAGATGTGAGTGTGATACTGAAGGGACAGGTGATTATTGACAGATGTGGGTGTGATATTGAAGGGGACAGGTGATTATTGACAGATATGAATGTAATGCTGATGGGGACAGGTGATTATTGACAGATGTGAGTGATACTGAAGGGGACAGGTGATTATTGACAGATGTGGGTGTGATACTGAAGTGGACAGGCGGTTATTGACAGATGTAGGTGTGATACTGAAGGGGACAGGTGATTATTGACAGATGTAGGTGTGATACTGAAGGGGACAGGTGATTATTGACAGATGTAGGTGTGATACTGAAGGGGACAGGTGATTATTGACAGATGTAGGTGTGATACTGAAGGGGACAGGTGGTTATTGACAGATGTGGGTGTGATACTGAAGGGGACAGGTGATTATTGACAGATGTGAGTGTAATGCTGAAGGGGACAGGTGATTATTGACAGATGTGGGTGTGATACTGAAGGGGACAGGTGATTATTGACAGGTGTGAGTGTAATGCTGAAGGGGACAGGTGATTATTGACAGATGTGAGTGTGATACTGAAGGGGACAGGTGATTATTGACAGATATGAGTGCGATACTGAAGGGGACAGGTGATTATTGACAGATGTGAGTGTGATACTGAAGGGGACAGGTGATTATTGACAGATGTGGGTGTGATACTGAAGGGGACAGGTGATTATTGACAGATGTGGGTGTGATACTGAAGGGGACAGGTGATTATTGACAGGTGTGAGTGCGATTCTGAAGGGGACAGGTGATTATTGACAGATGTGGGTGTGATACTGATGGGGACAGGTGATTATTGACAGATGTGGGTGTAATGCTGAAGGGGACAGGTGATTATTGGCAGATGTGGGTGAGATACTGAAGGGGACAGGTGATTATTGACAGATATGAGTGTAATACTGAAGGGAACAGGTGATTATTGACAGATGTGAGTGTAATGCTGAAGGGGACAGGTGATTATTGACAGATGTGGGTGTGATACTGAAGGGGACAGGTGATTATGACAGATGTGGGTGTGATACTGAAGGGGACAGGTGATTATTGACAGATGTGAGTGTAATGCTGAAGGGGACAGGTGATTATTGACAGTTGTGAGTGTAATGCTGAAGGGGACAGGTGATTATTGACAGATGTGAGTGATACTGAAGGGGACACGTGGTTATTGACAGATGTGGGTGTGATACTGAAGGGGACAGGTGATTATTGACAGATATGAATGTAATGCTGATGGGGACAGGTGATTATTGACAGATGTGAGTGATACTGAAGGGGACAGGTGATTATTGACAGATGTGGGTGTGATACTGAAGGGGACAGGCGGTTATTGACAGATGTGGGTGTGATACTGAAGGGGACAGGTGATTATTGACAGATGTAGGTGTGATACTGAAGGGGACAGGTGATTATTGACAGATGTAGGTGTGATACTGAAGGGGACAGGTGGTTATTGACAGATGTGGGTGTGATACTGAAGGGGACAGGTGATTATTGACAGATGTGAGTGTAATGCTGAAGGGGACAGGTGATTATTGACAGATGTGAGTGTGATACTGAAGGGGACAGGTGATTATTGACAGATGTGAGTGCGATACTGAAGGGGACAGGTGATTATTGACAGATGTGAGTGTGATACTGAAGGGGACAGGTGATTATTGACAGATGTGGGTGTGATACTGAAGGGGACAGGTGATTATTGACAGATGTGGGTGTGATACTGAAGGGGACAGGTGATTATTGACAGGTGTGAGTGCGATACTGAAGGGGACAGGTGATTATTGACAGATGTGGGTGTGATACTGATGGGGACAGGTGATTATTGACAGATGTGGGTGTAATGCTGAAGGGGACAGGTGATTATTGGCAGATGTGGGTGAGATACTGAAGGGGACAGGTGATTATTGACAGATATGAGTGTAATACTGAAGGGAACAGGTGATTATTGACAGATGTGAGTGTAATGCTGAAGGGGACAGGTGATTATTGACAGATGTGGGTGTGATACTGAAGGGGACAGGTGATTATGACAGATGTGGGTGTGATACTGAAGGGGACAGGTGATTATTGACAGATGTGAGTGTAATGCTGAAGGGGACAGGTGATTATTGACAGTTGTGAGTGTAATGCTGAAGGGGACAGGTGATTATTGACAGATGTGAGTGATACTGAAGGGGACACGTGGTTATTGACAGATGTGGGTGTGATATTGAAGGGGACAGGTGATTATTGACAGATATGAATGTAATGCTGATGGGGACAGGTGATTATTGACAGATGTGAGTGATACTGAAGGGGACAGGTGATTATTGACAGATGTGGGTGTGATACTGAAGTGGACAGGCGGTTATTGACAGATGTGGGTGTGATACTGAAGGGGACAGGTGATTATTGACAGATGTGGGTGTGATACTGAAGGGGACAGGTGATTATTGACAGATGTAGGTGTGATACTGAAGGGGACAGGTGGTTATTGACAGATGTGGGTGTGATACTGAAGGGGACAGGTGATTATTGACAGATGTGAGTGTAATGCTGAAGGGGACAGGTGATTATTGACAGATGTGAGTGTGATACTGAAGGGGACAGGTGATTATTGACAGATGTGGGTGTGATACTGAAGGGGACAGGTGATTATTGACAGGTGTGAGTGCGATACTGAAGGGGACAGGTGATTATTGACAGATGTGAGTGTGATACTGAAGGGGACAGGTGATTATTGACAGATATGAGTGTAATACTGAAGGGGACAGGTGATTATTGACAGATGTGAGTGTAATGCTGAAGGGGACAGGTGATTATTGACAGATATGAGTGTAATGCTGAAGGGGACAGGTGATTATTGACAGATGTGAGTATGATACTGAAGGGGACAGGTGGTTATTGACAGATGTGAGTGTGATACTGAAGGGGACAGGTGATTATTGACAGATGTGAGTGTGATACTGAAGGGGACAGATGATTATTGACAGATATGAGTGTAATGCTGAAGGGGACAGGTGATTATAGACAGATGTGAGTATGATACTGAAGGGGACAGGTGGTTATTGACAGATGTGAGTGTGATACTGAAGGGGACAGGTGGTTATTGACAGATGTGAGTGTGATACTGAAGGGGGACAGGTGATTATTGACAGATGTGGGTGTAATGCTGAAGGGGACAGGTGATTATTAGCTCACTGTGCTAAATCGCTGGCTTTTAAATCATACCAAGCAGGCCAGGTACACGGTTTGATTCCCGTACCAGCCTCCCCGGACAGGCGCCAAAATGTGGCGACTAGGGGCTTTTCACAGTAACTTCATTGAAGCCTACTCGTGACAATAAGCGATTTTCATTTCATGTGGGTGTGATACTGATGGGGACAGGTGATTATTGACAGTTGTGAGTGTAATGCTGAAGGGGACAGGTGATTATTGACAGATGTGGGTGTGATACTGAAGGGGACAGGTGATTATTGACAGATGTGGGTGTGATACTGAAGGGGACAGGTGATTATTGACAGATGTGAGTGTAATGCTGAAGGGGACAGGTGATTATTGACAGATGTGGGTGTGATACTGAAGGGGACAGGTGATTATTGACAGATGTGAGTGTAATGCTGAAGGGGACAGGTGATTATTGACAGATGTGGGTGTGATACTGAAGGGGACAGGTGATTATTGACAGTTGTGAGTGTAATGCTGAAGGGGACAGGTGATTATTGACAGTTGTGAGTGTAATGCTGAAGGGGACAGATGATTATTGACAGATGTGAGTGTAATACTGAAGGGGACAGGTGGCTATTGACAGATGTGAGTGTAGTGCTGAAGGGGACAGGTGATTATTGACAGATGTGGGTGTGATACTGAAGGGGACAGGTGATTATTGACAGATGGGGTGTGATACTGAAGGAGACAGGTGATTATTGACAGATGTGGGTGTGATACTGAAGGGGACAGGTGATTATTGACAGATGTGCGTGTGATACTGAAGGGGACAGGTGATTGACAGATGTGGGTGTAATGCTGAAGGGGATAGGTGATTATTGACAGATGTGCGTGTGATACTGAAGGGGACAGGTGATTGACAGATGTGGGTGTAATGCTGAAGGGGACAGGTGATTATTAAGAACAAAACAAAGAACAAAGAAAATTACAGCACAGGAACAGGCATTTCGGCCCTTCCAGCCTGCGCCGATCCAGATCCTTTATCTAAACCTGTTGCCTATTTTCCAAGGATCTACTTCCCTCTGTTCCCCGCCCGTTCATATATCTGTCCAGATGCATCTTAAATGATGCTATCGTACCCACCTCTACCACCTCCGCTGGCAAAGCATTCCAGGCACCCACCACCCTCTGAGTAAAAAACTTTCCACGCACATCTCCCTTAACTTTTCCCCTCTCACCTGTAATTGAAAATACAGAAAAATGAGTCATTTGAAACATGGAAATCTGGCGATATCTGGTCTGAGAGGATACAGGGAAAGATCCCACAAAAGGTTAATAGCAGCTGCAAAGAGCAGGATTACAAAATGCAAATTCTTTCTCACAAGCAGGTTTAGCAGACACACAGGTTTCATGTAATAAACTAAAACAATGCCTCACACCTTCATTGAATGTAACTATCTCAGGAAGCATCTGGAAACGCATGGATGAGAGTTTCAATTGAATTAAGTGACGAATGTTTAAAGCAGGCAGGTCTTTCAAGTCATAACCATGTTAAATTTTAGCATACAGCTAAAAGCAAAGCTTCACGCCTTAATTGAAATGAACTCTCTTAGTAAACAGCTGGAAAGGATGGATGATGCTCAGTCAAATTTGGTGTCAATTCTAAGTGTAAAATTCTACGAACATCAAGTCAATTAAAAGAAAATTGGAGACAACCTGTCTATGAGGAACATAATTTAAAGTCAAAATCAAAGGCAAAGTTATGAGCTGGGGACAATTGGAAAATTTAACGATTCGAAATCACAGAAATAAAAGTAACACCTATTGAAACCAAAGCATTTTTTAATCAGATCTGAGAGGTGACGTTATGCCCAAAATGAATAATTAGTTGTATTAAAATGTTTACATCAAAGATACTTTTTAACATGATCTGCTCCTCTACATCACGGACCCACAAAGCAGCATGGACGGAATCATCGCGCTCCTGAAAGAGTTTGGAGCCTTCTCGGGCTACAAACTCAACATGAGCAAAAGCAAGATCTTCCCAGTACACCAACCGGGAGGGGGGGGGGGGGGGGGGGGGGGGGCAGCACTAAAGGGGCTGCCGTTCAAACAAGCCCGAAATAAATTCCGCTACCTGGGGATCCAAATAGCCCATGACTGGAAAGGGATCCACAAATGGAACCTCACCAGCCTGGCGGAGGAAGTAAAAAAGGACCTGCAAAGATGGAACACACTCCCACTCTCCCTTGCGGGGAGAGTCCAGACGATCAAAATGAATGTATTGCCAAGGTTCCTCTTCCTGTTTAGATCCATTCCGATCTACATCCCCAAGGCCTTCTTCAAAGCGCTGGACAAACTTATCATGGCGTTCGTATGGGGGGGTAAAAATGCTAGGATCCCAAAGAAGGTCCTACAAAAAACAAAATCCAGGGGGGGGCTAGCCTTCCCGAATCTACAATTCTACCACTGGGCGGCAACAGCCGAGCGAGTAAGGGGATGGATCCAGGAGCCAGAAGCTGAGTGGGTGCGTGCAGAGGAGGCCTCCTGCATGGGGACCTCCCTCCGGGCCCTTGCCACGGCAGCACTCCCATCCCCACCCAAAAAACACTCCAGCAGCCCAGTGGTGACAGCCACCCTCCAATCCTGGAACCAACTGCGGCAGCAATTTGACCTGAACAAAATGTCGGACAAGGCTCCCATCTGCAACAACCATAGGTTCAAACCAGCACTGACTGACGCCACCTTCAAAAGGTGGAGGCAGGACGGGGGGACACTGACAGTCAGGGACCTATACAAGGACGATAGGATCGCAACACTGGACGAACTGACAGGGAAATTTCGGCTAGCTGGGGGAAATGAGCTACGGTACCTGCAGCTCAAAAACTTCCTACGAAAGGAGACAAGGACGTACCCACAACCGCCACGACAGACACTACTGGAAGACCTACTGGACGCAAGTATCCTAGAGAAAGGGAACTGTAGCGACATGTATGACCCACTGGTAGAAAGGGACGACACCGTACTGGACGCAACAAGAAGGAAATGGGAGGACGGCCTGGGGATGGAGATAGGGTGGGGACTCTGGAGCGAAGCACTGCATAGGGTCAACTCCACCTCCACGTGCGCAAGGCTCAGCCTGACGCAACTAAAAGTGGTACATAGAGCCCACTTAACGAGAAACCGTATGAGTAGGTTCTTCCCGGAGGTGGAGGACAGATGTGAACGGTGCCAAAGAGGCCCGGCCAACCACGCCCACATGTTCTGGTCTTGCCCCAGACTTGTGGAGTACTGGACAGCCTTCTTCGAGGCTATGTCCAAAGTGGTGGGGGTGAGGGTGGAGCCATGCCCGATAGTGGTGGTCTTCGGGGTTTCAGACCAGCCAGATCTATTCCTGGGGAGGAGGGCGGATGCCCTTGCCTTTGCCTCCCTGATCGCCCGCCGTAGAATCCTGTTTGGCTGGCGGTCAGCAGCACCGCCCAGAGCTGCAGACTGGCTATCCGACCTCTCGGAATCTCTCCAAATGGAGAAAATCAAATTCGCCATCCGCGGGTCGGACGACGGCTTCCACAGAACGTGGGAGCCATTCATGAAATTGTTCCGGGACCTGTTTGTGGCCAACGTACAAGATGAAGAATAGTCGGGTGGCCAAGAATCAGGGGAAATGGACGGGAATCGGGGGGGGGGGGGGGGGGGGGGGGGGCTACGGGTTCGTTATGGGGGTTTGATGGCTAGCTAAGGCCCAAAACCAAACTAAATAAATGCCAATAAACATGTGCCTCGGCCATATTGGGGAATGTAAAATATGTATGCCGGCTAAAGGGGGGAGGCCACAGTTATTATTACGAAGATGCTTACCTGTAAATATATATGTTAATTTTTGCGTGTTTTTTTTTCTCTCTCTCTAACAATTTGTAATTTGTTCAATATAAAACATGAAAACTGAATAAAAAACATTTATTAAAAAAAAGATACTTTTTAACTATCAAAGTGAAACAAGCTGAATTACAATAAAGTCGTTAAAACTTAATAACTCTTCGAAAGAGAATATAAACCGGAAGAAAGGGGACAGCCAGAAGAGCCAGCTCTCACAGCTCGGTACATGGGAAGGATAGGACACAGCAACCGAGTTCACCAGCAAATACAACTCAAGAAGACCAGATTTTAAAGAAGATTGATTGTCAAGGTGGGCCTGAAGTTCCCTTCAACCAACAGGAAGGATCCAGAAGCAAGATCTTTTTACCTTTCTGGTAAGAAAGTGTTTACAGCTTAAAAAAAAAATTATAATAATAAAATAACTTAAAAGTTTTAACCTGAAACAGTGGTTATTAGCCTACTTTACTTACTTAACAACGCAGGACCCAGGACATCGATGCTACTAAGGGGTAAGTAGGTAAAATTCTTCGGTGAAGGTATGGGTTATACCGGGGATAATTTGAAAATATAGTTTGGCCTGAATAGCACCCACCGAAGCCTGCATCGGAGTCAGGGAGTGAGAATCCCTGTTCACCATTTCGAATATCGACCCTTTTTTGGTACAGGGGGAATTCTAAGAATAGTGGTGAGTTTTAACTTCACACCTTGAAATCGTGACCCCTTGTAATTGACACCTCCACTCTTGGAAAAAGCTTGTTGCTATCCACCCTGTCCATACCTCTCATAATTTTGTAGACCTCAATCAGGTCTCCCCTCAACCTCCGTCTTTCCAATGAAAACAATCCTAATCTACTCAACCTTTCTTCATAGCTAGCACCCTCCATACCAGGCAACATCCTGGTGAACCTCCTCTGCACCCTCTCTAAAGCATCCACATCCTTCTGGTAATGTGGCGACCAGAACTGCACGCAGTATTCCAAATGTGGCCTAACCAAAGTCCGATACAACTGTAACATGACCTGCCGACCCTTGTACTCAATACCCCGTCCGATGAAGGCAAGCATGCTGTATGCCTTCTTGACCACTCTATTGACCTGCGTTGCCACCTTCAGTGTACAATGGACCTGAAGTCCCAGATCTCTCTGTACATCAATTTTCCCCAGGACTCTTCCATTGACCATATAGTCTGCTCTTGAGTTAGATCTTCCAATATGCATCACCTCGCATTTGCCTGGATTGAACTCCATCTGCCATTTCTCTGCCCAACTCTCCAATCTATCTATATTTTGCTGTATTCTCTGACAGTCCGCCTCGCTATCTGCAACTCCACCAATCTTAGTATCATCTGCAAACTTGCTCATCAGACCACTTATACCTTCGTCCAGATCATTTATGTATATCATAAACAACAGTGGTCCGAGGACAGATGTGGGTGTGATACTGAAGGGGACAGGTGATTATTGACAGATGTGGGTGTGATACTGAAGGGGACAGGTGATTATGACAGATGTGAGTGTGATACTGAAGGGGACAGGTGATCATTGACAGATGTAAGTGTAATGCTGAAGGGGACAGGTGATTATGACAGATGTGGGTGTGATACTGAAGGGGACAGGTGATTATGACAGATGTGAGTGTGATACTGAAGGGAACAGGTGATTATTAACAGATGTGGGTGTGATACTGAAGGGGACAGGTGATTATTGACAGATGTGGGTGTGATACTGAAGGGGACAGGTGATTATTGACAGATGTGGGTGTAATGCTGAAGGGGACAGGTGATTATTGACAGATATGGGTGTGATACTGAAGGGGGACAGGTGATTATTGACAGATGTAAGTGTAATGCTGAAGGGGACAGGTGGCTATGACAGATGTGAGTGTAATGCTGAAGGGGACAGGTGATTATTGACAGATGTGGGTGTGATACTGAAGGGGACAGGTGATTATTGACAGATGTGAGTGTAATGCTGAAGGGGACAGGTGATTATTGACAGATGTGAGTGTAATGCTGAAGGGGACAGGTGATTATTGACAGATGTGAGTGTGATACTGAAGGGGACAGGTGATTATTGACAGACGTGAGTGTAATTCTGATGGGGACAGGTGATTATTGACAGATGTGGGTGTGATACTGAAGGGACAGGTGATTATTGACAGATATGAGTGCGATACTGAAGGGGACAGGTGATTATTGACAGATGTGAGTGTAATGCTGAAGGGGACAGGTGATTATTGACAGATGTGGGTGTGATACTGAAGGGGACAGGTGATTATTGACAGATGTGAGTGTAATGCTGAAGGGGACAGGTGATTATTGACAGATGTGGGTGTGATACTGAAGGGGACAGGTGATTATTGACAGATATGAGTGCGATACTGAAGGGGACAGGTGATTATTGACAGATGTGAGTGTAATGCTGAAGGGGACAGGTGATTATTGACAGATGTGGGTGTGATACTGAAGGGGACAGGTGATTATTGACAGATGTGAGTGTAATACTGAAGGGGACAGGTGATTATTGACAGACGTGAGTGTAATGCTGAAGGGGACAGGTGGCTATGACAGATGTGAGTGTAATGCTGAAGGGGACAGGTGATTATTGACAGATGTGGGTGTGATACTGAAGGGGACAGGTGATTATTGACAGATGTGAGTGTAATACTGAAGGGGACAGGTGATTATTGACAGACGTGAGTGTAATGCTGAAGGGGACAGGTGGCTATGACAGATGTGAGTGTAATGCTGAAGGGGACAGGTGATTATTGACAGATGTGGGTGTGATACTGAAGGGGACAGGTGATTATTGACAGATGTGAGTGTAATACTGAAGGGGACAGGTGATTATTGACAGACGTGAGTGTAATGCTGAAGGGGACAGGTGGCTATGACAGATGTGAGTGTAATGCTGAAGGGGACAGGTGATTATTGACAGATGTGGGTGTGATACTGAAGGGGACAGGTGATTATTGACAGATGTGAGTGTAATGCTGAAGGGGACAGGTGATTATTGACAGATGTGGGTGTGATACTGAAGGAGACAGGTGATTATTGACAGAGGTGAGTGTGATACTGAAGTGACAGGTGATTACTGACAGATGTGGGTGTGATATTGAAGGGGACAGGTGATTATTGACAGATGTGAGTGTAATGCTGAAGGGGACAGGTGATTACTGACAGATGTGAGTGTGATACTGAAGTGACAGGTGATTATTGACAGTTGTGAGTGTAATGCTGAAGGGGACAGGTGATTATTGACAGATGTGAGTGTAGTGCTGATGGGGACAGGTGATTATTGACAGAGGTGAGTGTAATGCTGAAGGGGACAGGTGATTATTGACAGATGTGAGTGTAATGCTGAAGGGGACAGGTGATCATTGACAGATGAGTGTAACATTGAAGGGGTCAGGTGATTAGTAAACAAAAAGGAAGCTCCACCACAGATGGCCGGAGGGGTTGGCGGGGGGGGGGGGGGGGGGGGGGGGGGGAGCAGTTGTCCCCTTACAAACCTATTACCAGTTATGATCTCTAATAAAGTTATTGGCCTCCTCTGGGGTTTCAAAATTATACTCCCGGCCTTCAAATGTCACTCAGAGTTCCGCCAGGTACAGCACCCCAAACTTGATCTGCTGCCGATAAAGAGCCGTCTTGGTCCTTTTAAACCCACCGCGTCTTTTCGCCAGTTCCACTCCAATGTCCTGGTGAGCAACCCAGCTCACTCCCAACAAACTGGGGCCCGTGCTCTGGCACCGCACTGAAAGCTCATCGGGAAGAAGCTGCTTTGCAGACGAGCCTGTGACCAGCCTCTGATTCCTATGGACGGAATAGTGGCACAGTGATTAGCACTGCTTCCTCACAACACCTAGGGTTTGATTTCGGCCTGGGGTGACTGTGTGGAGTCTGCACGTTCTCCCCGTGTCTGCGTGAGTTTCCTACGGGTGCTCCGGTTCCCTCCATAGTCCAAAGATGTGCAGGTTAGGTGGGGTTACAGGGTTACCAGCATAGGGCAGGGCAGTTGGCCTAGGTAGGGTACACTTTTAGAAGATCGGTGCAGACTCGATGGGCTGAATGGTCTCCTTCTACACCGTATGGTTTCTTACCACTTATTTCCTGCCTGGGGATAATGGATAAAATCAGTCCCAGTGAGTGAAGAGACAATTCAGACCCAAGTCCACATTGCCATTCAAAATACTCTTGAAATTTGATGCATGACAATCAGAATTCTGAATATTGTTTTTCTCATGTTCAAACAATAGCTGGCTCCAATCAGGTTCTTTACTGGATGGTAACGTGCTGCCAAGCTATAAAAGAGTTCTAGTACATTCAGTATGCCACAGTGTTGTGGAATCATTAAATACATCACTGACGGCACTGTTTTCAAATGTTGGATCTCTGGGGAGAAATCGCAGGAGTTGTTGAGTTTGTGGTGTAACAACTGAAATATAAAGCAAACCATGAAGCCAGAAATGACGCAGGAGAATAGGAATAATGAAAAAAACAACAGGGAAATTAAACCCACAAAACAGCAGCAATCATTTTAATAATTCCAGCTTGAATAAGTGTGGAAGGTAATGTAGCTGATTGGCGTCAATCTTTGGTTCCTCTGTAAAATTGGCACGTTGTCAGATTGAGTCAGTGTCTCAACTCTCTGATCAAATTTTACAGACTGAACATTGCTTGACTGCCTCAGTTTTGTTATACACACACACGTTTTCAATGTTTGCTTGATGTCTTACTCTTGTTGTAAAAATGCTACTTGCTCATGGGACAGCAGAGAATGGTCGCTACCTCACCACAGACTTTCAGAGTGTTTGTCACACTCATCAACTGGAGATTGATCTGACAATTCACGTTGAGCAGGGTGATGGGCAGAGTGACTACAATAATGGGCTCATCCTTTAAAACCAACCTTGTGCGGAGTCCACACGTTCTCCCTGTGTCTGCGTGGGTTTCCTCCGGGTGCTCCGGTTTCCTCCCACAAGTCCCGAAAGATGTGCTGATAGGTGAATTGGACATTCTGAATTCTCCCTCTGTGTACCCGAGCAGGCGCCGGAATGTGGCGACTAGTGGATTTTCACAGTAACTTCATTGCAGTGTCAATGTAAGCCTACTTGTGACAATAATAGAGATTATTATTATTATTCCAGTTTCCTCCATCACAAATTAGGTGCAGCTTTGAAACTCCCATCGGTTTTAGTGATCTCACCGTCCAAATCCATGATATTTACTGACTCTTGGCTTTTTCTCATCTGAAATATTGAAAACAACCGGAGTTGAGCAGAATAAATTACTGGAGACAATTGAAACCAAACTGCCGTAGCAACCCCAAAGCAAATTCAAATCAGGCCACCAGAGTGATCTAAACCAAAAATAAATTATTGAAACCAGACCATTAATACAGACTAAACTACCAGGGATGGTTCAGTTTAAATAGCCAATGTAGCTACCTCACTCCCATCATCTCAAATCACAAAGATGATCATCTCCAGTCTCCCACCACACACATCCCTCCTCAACCCCCTCTCCTTCTGTGTCCTACCCTGGAGAAACCTCTCTCCAGACTCATTTACAATGGCATTTCCAAAACCCCAACAATCGAACCTGTGTCCCTCTGGTTCAACACGACGTTCATGAAACTACCAATCTGATCACACCCTCATCGCCACCTTTAATGCTTTCGCTCCCCCCCCCCCCCCCCCTCCCTCCCCCACACTACTAAACCCCTTGGGGAGGAATTCTAATGCTGACAAAGGGCAGGTTAGGATAAACTGGGAGGGCATAATCTGAATCCTGCCCCCAACCCTCCAACCTCAGTTTTAACAAAAGATGCGTGGGGTTGACCAACCCACACCCAGGAGCCCGGGTGGCACTTTAAATACTTCATGAGGTTGCATGCCTTAATTTAGTCACCATTTGCAACTGGGTGAGCAGTTTCCCCAGGCTTGGGGAACCCAGTAGCTAAACTGAGATAAGAGTCTGCTGGATCAAGGGGTGGGTGCCTTTCCAGCCCCCTGCTACAGCCAACATGCCTGCCTGTCAATCTCCCCCGATTGGAGATCATTCCAATTCTCCCCTTGATCTGCCGTCCCCAATCCTCACCTTCGATCCTATAGGCCTGTGATATCAAAGAGCCAGCTGGAGATTGAAGCTACCTGGTTCTAGCTCTCCCCTCGCCTTCTCCCTGTGTGACTAGAAGCCTGCTAATCAGGCTCCCTCTCCATCTGGCTCTGAGGGGGACAGGAAAGTGAAAACACCCCTTATTTTCTGTCTGTCTCTCTGGTCGTTGGCCCCATCTCTGCTCCTTTAAGAACAAGGATCGCAGACTTGAACATTTGTGGTGTCAAATGAGACTGTCACCAAATGTGACTGGATCACATAAAGAAATCATAGAATCTACAGTGCAGAAGGAGGTCATTCAGCCCATCAAGTCTGCACGGCCCTTGAAGAGCAGCCTACTTTTAAAACAAAATGGATTTTATTACAAACACGAATCAAAGCAGGTTACAGCAAATAAATACCCCGGCAAACATACTTCCCAACAATCATCTATATTGTCTGTACAGATTTTTCCCCTTTTGCATCCTCCCCCCCCCCCCCCCCCCCCTCCCCCAACAACGAACAGCTCCTCAAACACGGCCACAAACATCCCCCATCTTTTCTCAAACCCCCCCTGCTGAGCCCCTTAACTCATACTTTATCTTCTCCAACTGCAGGAAGTCATACAGGTCACCCAACCAAGCCGCTACCCAGGGTGGCGATGTCGATAGCCACTCCAGCAAACTTTGCCACCGTGCAATCAGAGAGGCAAAGGCCACATCGGCCTTCCTCCTCTCCATGAGTTCCTCTGATATCTGCCTTCTGTGAGACCCCAAATATCGCCACCAAGGGGTCCAGGTCCACCTCCTCCTCCACTATCCTGGCTAAAACTGCGAACACACCCGCCCAGAACCTTCCCAATTTTTCACAACCCCAAAACATATGCGTGTGATTCGCTGGCCCCCACCCACACCTCTCAGACTCATCTGCTACCCCCTGGAATAATCCACTCATTCTCGCTCGAGTCATATGCACCCTGTGCACCACCTTAAACTGTATCAGGCTCATCCTTGTACAATAGGAGGTCATGTTTACCCTTCGCAGTGCCTCACTCCATACTTCCCAATTGATCTCCGCTCCCAAATCAGCTTTCCATTTCTCCTTGATCTTCATCACCCGCTCACCTCCCTGCTCCCCCAGCCACTTGTACATATCCCCAATTCTTCCCTCCCCTTCCACATCGGAAGCAGCAGTCACTCCAGCAGGGTGTAACCCGGCAACTGAGGGAACGCCCTCCAGACCTTTCACGCAAAGTCCCTAATCTGTAGATACCTGACCTCACTACCCCTCGGCAGCTCTACTCTCTTCCTTAGCTCCTCCAAACTGGCGAATCTTTCCTCCAAATACAAATCTCTCATCTTGACCAGCCCCACTTCCCTCCGCCTCCTGCATACATTCCCCCCCCCCCCCCCCCCCCCCCCCCCCCCCCCCCCCCCGGCTCAAACCCATGATTCTCGCACAGATGCGTTAACATCGACAAAGAGGACCCTACTTAAGCCCACACCTCTACCCTATCCCCGTAACCCCACCTAACCTTTTGTTGGACACCAAAGGGCAATTTATCATGGCCAATCCACCTAACCTGCACATCATTTGACTGGGGGAGGAAACCGGAGAACCCGGAGGAAACCCACGCGGACACGGGGAGAACGGGCAGATTCCGCACAGTCTGCCCAAGCGGGAATCAAACCCAGGTCCCTGGCACTGTGAAGCAACAGTGTTACCCACTGTGCTACTGTGCCGCACGGTGCTTCCTCTCTTCTATCAAAACTACTCACTATTCTAATCTCATCCTGCAGTACAAAGGCCTCCCTTAACCACAACCAATCATCTCTGTAAGTTCTTCTCCTCTCCGTTTTGCATTTGAACCTCTAAGTACAACTTTGAGAAACATAAGGACTGATATTACAAAGACTGAGATCACCTGTTCAGCTCTTTTTGTTGCCTGACTCCAAGTGAAGAAGTCAAGATTTCCCACTGTAAAACCCTGAATTCACATCTCCCTCCGGTTTCTCTACAATCTCTCCTCGTGCCCTCTCTGTGCTCTGCTTTTCAATGAGACCAATGCAGCACATCCACAGCACTGATCATCCGGAGGACTAACCTTTTGACAGGACAGCACTCCCTCAGTATTGGCTCTCTGATAGTGCAGCACTCCCTCAGTACTGACCCTCTGACAGTGCAGCACTCCCTCAGTATTGGCTTTCTGATAGTGCAGCACTCCCTCAGTACTGACTCTCCGACAATGCAACACTCCCTCAGTACTGACCCTCTGACAGTGCAGCGCTCCCTCAGTACTGACCCTCTGACAATGCAGCACTCCCTCAGTACTGACCCTCCGACAATGCAACACTCCCTCAGTACTGGTGCTCTGATGGTGCAGCACTCCCTCAGTACTGACCCTCTGATGGTGCAGCAATCCCTCAGTACTGACCCTCTGACAGTGCAGCATTCCCTCAGTGCTGACCATCCAACAATGCAGCACTCCCTCAGTGCTGACCCTCTGACAGTGTAGCACTCCCTCAGTGCTGACAGCCCGACAATGCAGCACTCCCTCAGTACTGACCTTCTGACAGTGGAACGCTCCATCAATACTGACCTTCTGACAGTGGAGCACTCCGTCAGTACAGATTCTTCGATAATCAGCCATCCTGAGTACTGAACCTCCAACAGTGTAGCACTCCCTCAATGCTGACGTTCTGACTGTGCAACCTCCCTAAGTACTGACCCTTTGACTGTAACCTCCCTCAGTACTGACCCTCCAACAGTGCAGCACTCCCTCAGTGTTGACCCTCTGACTAGAGCAACCTCCCCCAGTACTGACCCGTTAATAATGCAACCGTCTCTCTGTACTGACCCTCGAACAGTGCAGCACTCCCCTGCAAATGTTAGTTGCAACTTGGACATGGCGTGTGAAGTTTGCCGATTACTGAGAGATGATAGCAGAAGTAAATGGCAGTTAGTGAGACCTGCAGCATAAGCAGAGAAAACAAGCTAATTTTATAATTAATTCTGTGGAATGTGGGTAGAGCATAATCTCCATTTGAATTTTGTTCGGAAACAGAAACTGGAAGATTACCTAGTTTGAAGCTAGTGAAAAAAATCTACAGTGGTCCTCACGGAGACAAGAGGTAAGAAAGAAATCTGCAGATTAGCTGGGAAGCATCGAGAAGACAACCAGAACATGGGACTGAGGTATTGTTACAATACACTGGGTGAGTACGCAGTCAATTCCAGTCCCACAGGCCCCGGAGCCCCAACATAAGTGATTTAACCAATAATTTGTATAAAGTTGTTGAGATCTTTCGCCTTGATTGCTCCAGCGACTTGCAGGCACCAGACTTGTAAGTGAAACACAAAAAAACTTTATTCATAACAAGAAAAGAGTTAAATATGTAATGGTGATAATAGAACAGCAGTCTGCTAATAAAATTAATCCCCCTTTCACCGTACCACCCTGTACTCACACAAGACAGACACACAGTGGGGAAGGAAAGGATCAAAATAACAGGGATTAAAATGGGAATGAGAGGTGAGCATCTTCACTGCTGAGGTTGTAGTCTTTGTCGTTGGCTATCTCCTCCGAACATGGAGTGTTGAAACCAGCAGCTGGTTTGGCTGTTCTGGCTGTAACCTTCAGGCTGCAGGATCCCCTCCAGGAACACTTTAACTTGTGTTGACCTGAGCCCGCCCATGGAAGATGTAGTTCAGGTCTGTTAGATGCTTATTTGTTGTCAGCTTCAGCAGATTGACCAACAGTTTGTCTCAGTTAAACAGAGTATCAGAGCAGCAACTTTCACGAGGCCTCAGAGTGATCTGGTCACCTTCCAGGGAGAGGAATCCGGAAGCCCACCCCTACACTCCACCCCTCTCCCAGCTCTGTCTTCAGGCTTTAAATACTCATCAGCTGTTTTGTTAACTTGGAGTGAGAGAGAGATTCTGCTCAGCTGCTGAGCTCAGAGAAAAACCTGAAGCCAAACAGTGTCCCACAGCAAGGTGCCTTCTGGACCAATCCGTATCGAGGATTTGCCAAGTTCTGGGATTTCCATGGAGCCAATTGGCTGCTGGCCACGTCCATCAAAAGGTGACATCACTGAACCTTGTCAAATAGCACAGTTTAGCGGGGGTTCTTGGACCAGTCCAAATAGTGCATAGCAGGGTTTATTCTTGTTTACAATTAAAGACTGGGACACTGCAGAAGCCAGCAGAACAGAGAATAAGGGAATTACACAAGGAAAGCAAGGTTTAAACAGGGAAAGCAAGGTTTAAACATGAGGATCCTTACAGTATCCATAATCAAGAGGTATTAAATAAAGAATATTGTTTCGAAGAATAATTGGAATTGAGATGAACTAAAGTAAATTCCAGAGGACTGTGGCATACATTTGGGTGGTCCCCATAGAAGTAAGTAACTTTAAGATTTATCTGACTTATCAGGAAAATCTTGGAGGAAGTAATGAGTAAAAATAATGGGCTTGATTCTCTGGTTCCCCAGCCACATGTTTTTCAGCGGCGCGCTGTTTGCTGGCTGTGGAATTCTTCTTTCCCGCCACTTGTCAATAGGATTTCCCATTGAAGCCACCCCACACCGCCGGGAAACCCGAAGGCGGGGGTGCACTGCCAGGAGGAAAAGTGAATCCCAATGGCCGCAGAATTCCGGCCAATATACATAATTACAACTTATAGTGTACAAACTGCTTGTTTTGTTTAATTCTTTTAAAAGAATAAAGTTTGTGTTTTGTTTAATAATGTGAAATCCAGGGCAGCACAGTGGTGCAGTGGTTGGCACTGCAGCCTCACGGCGCAGAGGACCCAGGTTCGATACCGGCATTGGGTCACTGCCTGTATGTAGTTTGCACATTCTCCTGTGCCAGCTTTAGTCTCACCCCTACAACCCAAAGATGGGCAGGGTAGGTGAATTGGCCACGCTAAATAGCCCCTTAATTGGAAAAAAGAATTGGGTATCTAAATTTATTTAAAAAAAAGTGAAATCCTGTGGTGTAGTTATTTTGGTTAAATCACTGGGTGCATGTCTACTGGGCACGATACCTAGATTGGCCTCAACAAGTCCAATTCACTATCCCCAGCTGAGATAGTTCACTGTGCACCCACCAAATAAGAACATAAGAACTAGGAGCAGGATTAGGCCCCTTGAGCCTGCTCCGCCATTCAATGAGATCATGGCTGATCTTTTTTGGACTCAGCTCCACTTTCCAGCCCGAACACCATAACCTTTAATCCCTTTATTCTTCAAAAAACTATCTATCTTTATCTTAAAAACATTTAATGAAGGAGCCTCAACTGTTTTACTGGGCAAGGAATTCCATAGATTCACAACACTTTGGGTGAAGAAATTCCTCCTAAGCTCAGTCCTAAATCTACTTCTCCTTATTTTCAGGCTATGCCCCCTAGTTCTGCTTTCACCCGCCAGTGAAATACCCAAAGATACTCAAATACCCAAAGAAATACCCAGTCCAAAGATGTGCAGGTTAGGTGGATTGGCCATGATAAATTGCCCTTAGTGTCCAAAATTGCCCTGAGTGTTGGGTGGGGTTACTGGGTTATGGGGATAGGGTGGAGGTGTTAACCTTGGGTAGGGTGCTCTTTCCAGGAGCCGGTGCAGACTCGATGGGCCGAATGGCCTCCTTCTGCACTGTAAATTCTATGTTCTATGTTCAAAGCGGCCCCAAATGTTGCTGTTTTATTGGCATCCAGGGAATTTTCCAATTTCATATCCAATGTCTATCAAATATCTGCCATGTATATCTGCCATGCAAGGACACTGGTCCTCGAAATCAACCCTGGGTCACCTGTACCTAAATGTTTCTTTGCTTAACGTGAGATGATTGACCTGCAGTGAAAGAGAAAACAAGAGATTTGACCCAAGAGGAATGTATGGCCCAATGCTATACCTCACATGATTTCTGAAAGTGGCAACTGATTCTCGGACAGATTCAGATCTTTTTCTCATTTACAATTTACAATTTGATTCTCACATTTATTGCACAATAATTACATTCTTCCCATTTAAACTCTTTACAGAAATCAGATCTGGGTTTACAGTCCCTGCAGAGAGAAACAGTTGACTGTAAATGGGAGTAACCAACAGGAGTGCTGACTGAGATTCCAATCTCTTACAGATTCAGGATTCTACGAAAGAGCAGCTACAATGCTTTCCACCCATTTGCCCAGTCTGATCTCAGCAGCCGCCCTCAATGTTTTGTACCGAGGCTCGTGCTTTCAGGGGCCCAAGTTCACGGAGAAAATCAGAGAGGAGTATTTTTTTCATCTAGTCGATTTTGCGGCCTCCATGGTTTCCACATGGACAGAATCATTGTCAATTCCAGAGCCCTCCTCCTCCGCCCTCCAACATATTCAGAGGGGGGATTAGATTCGCTGGGCTACCTCCGTCTGTGCATGCTGACTTCCATTCTCGCCAACTTCTCATACGACTGATAGAAGAGCTCGAAATCCCTGGATCCCCAAGCCCTCCAAACGTACAGGCTCCAATCCCTAGCCTCATCCTGAAAACAGCAGACGACCGTGTCCTTCGTCACAACAGCAGCTTGGATGAGTTTGCTGTAAGGGGGGGGAGGAAGGGGAGGTGGAGTCAGACAGGATAGTGTTAGTTATAAAGTCTCTTATCAGAGCTTCTAGCTAAATACAAATTACAATGCTGACAAACAAGACTGATCAGAAAAATGAGTGCCCTTAATACCCAAGTGCAAGTGACAGCTGGGCTCCAAAATTAGCTCAGTAAGCTTTGTCCACAGGTATTGATTATTCATATTAATGATTTGGATAAGAATTTAGGAGACCTGGGGCGGGATTCTCCCCTACCCGGCGGGGCAGGAGGGTCCTGGCGTAGCAGAGTGGCGCCAACCACTCCGGCGTCAGGCCTCCCCAAAGGTGCGGAATTCTCCGCACCTTTAGGGGCCAAGCCCTCACATTGAGGGGCTAGGCCCGCGCCAGAGTGGTTGGCACCACACCGACTGGCGCCCCAACCGGCTCCAGCACCGGTCAAAAGGTCTTCGCCAGTTCGCGCATGCGCCGGTGCGTCAGCGGTAGGGAGATTCTCTTCCGCCTCCGCCATGGTGGAGACTGTGGCGGCGGCAGAAGAAAAAGAGTACCCCACAGCACTGGCCCGCCCGCCGATCGGTGGTCCCTGATCGTGGGCCTGGCCACCGTGGGGGCACCCCCGGGGTCCGATCGCCCCACGCCCTCCCCAGGACCCCGGGGGCCCGCTCGCGCCGCCGATTCCGCCGCCACCAGAGGTGGTTCAAACCATGGCGGCGGGAGAGGCCTCCCAGCGGCGGGACTCCGGCCCATGGCGGGCCGGAGAATTGCCGCAGGGGCCTCGCCGATCGGCGGCGCGTGATTCCCGACCCCGCCAATTCCCAGGTGGCAGAGAATTCCGGTCACGGCGGGGGCAGGATTTACTCCGGCCCCGGGCGATTCTCCGACCCTGCGGGGGATCGGAGAATTTTGCCCACGGTTAGTAAGTTTGCAGATGACACCAAGATTGGTGGCGTAGTGGACAGTGAAGAAGCTTATCTAGGATTGCAACGGGATCTTGATCAAATGGGCCAGTGGGCCGATGAATGGCAGAGGGAGTTTAATTTGGATAAATGTGAGGCGATGCATTCTGGTAGCTCAAATCAGGGCAGGACCCACCATGTTAATGGTAGGGTGTTGGGGAGAGTTATAGAACAAAGAGATCTGGGGATATAGGTTCATAGCTCCTTGAAAGTGTAGTCACAGGTGGTGAAGAAGGCATTCAGCATGCTTGATTTATTTGGTCACAACATTGAATAGGTGTTGGGAATGGTTTGAGTTAGAAGGAGAGGCTGAGTAGACTGGGGCTTCTTTCCCTGGAGCGTAGGACGTTAGGGGCGATCCTATAGAGGTCTATAAACTAATGTGGGGCATAGATAGCATAGATAGGCAACATATTTTCCCAAAGGTAGGGGAGTCTAAAACTAGAGGGCATAGGTTTAAGGTGAGAGGGGAGAGATACAAAAGGGCCCAGAGGGGTAAGTGTTTCACATAGAGGGTGGTGAGTGTCTGGAACGAGCTGCCAGAGGCAGTAGTAGAGGTGGGTACAATTTTGTCTTTTAAAAAGCATTTAGACAGTTATATGGGAAAGATGGGTATAGAGGGATATGGGCCAAATGCGGGCAATTGGGACTATCTTAGTGGTAAAAACTGGGTGGCATGGACAAGTTGGGCCCCAAGGGCCTGTTTTCACGCTATAAACCTCTATGACTATAACAGGAAGCAAAGGCTCATGGAAGTGGCTGTTTCCAGTGGGGTTTCCACAGGGCTCAGTACTGGAACCCTTGATTTTTGTGGTATGTAGCAACAATTTAGATTCTCAGCTGCTGGGAGCAATGATTAAGAGGTTTGCAGATGATAGGAAAATGACCTAAGTGCATGATTTCGAGAGGAAAGGTGCAGGTGGCCCAGTTGATATCAATGGTCAGAAAAAGGACAAATGGAATTCAATCTGGAGAAGTGTGAGCTAATGCATTCGGGGAGGATAAACAAGGCAAAGGAATAGACAATAAATGGTAAGATAAAGATAGGGGTCGTGGAACAGAAGGATCTTGCAGTGAATTTCCCAGAAGGTAGCTGGCCAGGTAGATAAGGTGATTAAGGCACTCAGGATACGTCCCTGTATTAGCCAAGACACAGAAGAAAAGAGTGGAAAGTTTATTTGAGAAATATATAAAAGTTGAGCCAGGGCACACCTTGTGTACTGTGCACAGTTCTGGTCACTGCCTTACAGGAAGAATGTAATTTCACTAGAGGGTTTCAAAGGGGATTGATGAATGGAGAATTTTAGTTATGAACAAACAAACAAGAAAAAGGACTAAGCCACTCAGCCCCTTGAGCCTGCTCCATCATGACATAGAATCCCGAAAGTGCAGAAGACCATTCAGCCCATCGGGTTTGCACCAACCCTCTGAAAGAGCACCCTACCCAGGCCCAAGACCATATCCCCCCCCCCCGCATAACCCCATCTAACCTCCACATCTTTGGACCCAAAGGGGCAATTTATCATGGGCAATCCACTTAACCTGCACATCTTTGGACTGTGGGAGGAAACCGGAACTCCCGAAGGAAACCCATGCACACACGGGGAGAAAGTGCAAACTCCACGCCGGCAGTCACCCAAAGCCAGAATTGAGCCCGGGTACTTGTCGCTGTGAGGCAGCAGTGTTAACCACTGTGCCACTGAAGTTGCAGTAAAAACCCTCATTACATTTTTAAAAAATGCTTGAATAGGCACTTGGAGTCCCGTACACTACAGAGGTATGGACCTTACATGGGAATTTCATATAATCAGAGAGTGTCTACAGCACAGAAAGAGGCCATTCAGCCTGCTGTGCCTGTGCTATCTCCCTAACTTAGGGTCTCGGCTAATCCCACCTCCACATATTCTGCATGAACACACTGTCTTTCCCTTGAAAGCCAGGATTGAACCTGCCTCCACCACATTCTCAAGTAGTGCATTCCGGATCTTAACTATTTATCCTGTTAAATAGATTTTCCTCATGATGCCTTTGGATCTTCTCCTATTTACCTTAAAATCTGTGCCCCTTGGTTCTTGACTCGCTGCCAATGGAGACAGTTTCCCCAGCGGGCCGACGAATTCCGGCTAATCTATGTTGAGGATGTCCAGGATCTCATTGCTTCATTCAGCACTTTCTCAACCTGTCCTTCAATAATTTGTTCATAAATTTCCCCTGGTCCCATGTTCCTGCACTTTTCGAATTATACTCTTTATGTCATATTGTCTCTCTCTGCATTCTTCACATCAAAATGAATCTTTTCACACTTCTCTAGATTAAATTGTATCTGCCACTTGTCTGCCCATTCTATAACCTATGTTCTTTTGGATCTTTATCACTGTCCTCACATTTCACAATGCTTCCTGTTCTTGTGTCATCTGCAAATGTTGAAATTGTGTTCTGTACGCCCGAGTCTCGACTATTAATATGAAACAGGAAAAGTAGTGGTCCTAGTATCGAATCCTGGGGAAATCCCACTGTGTACCTTCTGACCGTATACAGTCTGCAAAACAACTGTCGCCACCAACCTCTGTGGCCTGTGGAAAATAGGGCCTGCGGAAAATAGGGCCTGCCAATAGGAGGAGAGTGAGAGGCAGCCAGCCCCACTGCCTTGGCAATCAGCACTGGTAAGGCCTATGTGCAGCTGTGCTCTGAGGGTGTGCTGGCACAGACTCTCTGTTCTGGAGCAGCCAGGCATTGCTTTGGTCACCTCTGGACACTGAGCATGCCAGAGTCCAGCATGTGGATTGCATGTAGCTGCCCTTACAAGGCTAGGGCTACCTGAGGCTTGTGGGATCGCCCTGCGTAAGATAGGGAGGAGGCGGCACACAGCCCGGGGCCTGTGGGATCGACCTGTGTAAGATAGGGAGGAGGCGGCACACAGCCTGAGGCCTGTAGGATCGCCCTGTGTAAGATAGGGAGGAGGCGGCACACAGCCCGGGGCCTGTGGGATCGACCTGTGTAAGATAGGGAGGAGGCGGCACACAGCCTGGGGCCTGTGGGATCGACCTGTGTAAGATAGGGAGGAGGTGGCACACAAACGGAGGCCTGTGGGATCGACCTGTGTAAGATAGGGAGGAGGCGGCACACAACACAATACGTTCGGCCAACACATATCCAACTCCAGTGAGCATACTGGAGATGTCGCAAAATGGAGGAACGGGGACCTTGACAATTATTCTCAAATTGTCATATATTCGGTTTTGAAAAATTGTTACTCAGAAATATCAAAGGAACAGTTCCTGAACAGGAATAAATCTACGTTATAGAAATAAGAACTGTATCATGTCCGAGAATGTGTTCAGTGTTTCTGTGGTGACTGTGGTACATTTTAGAAATAATGATATCAATAACATGGTTATAAAACGAATCAAATCCAGCAATATGTCAGATTGGATTAAAACACCCCCACCCTTTTTTAAACACATAGTTATAAGTAATTTGGCTGCAAAACGTGTCTCCAACATAGTGTCCCTAATGTATAATGGTTGTATCAGGCGTTGAGCAGGGCTTCAGAGACAGTGCAGTGGCTATTTCATGGGATTCTCATTCACTTTTCACACACTTACCAGTCTTTAGACACAGTTTCTGCCTTCAGTACAGCCATTACTCTGCCTTGCGGGAAGCCAGACTGGTTTTCCACCTCAATAACAATGATATCTCCACATTGTCTGAAATCAAATGGAACACAGCTTTGAGAAAGGGACTTAGACTCTTAGAGCAACATTCAGTAACAGAACAGACCAGTGCAGTGTGCTCAATGGGGAATGCTGTGCAGCAGTAGTGTGCTCTGGGAGGGAATGCAGTACAGCAGCAGTGTGCTCTGGAGGGAATGCAGTACAGCAGCAGTGTGCTCGCTGGGGAATGCTGTGCAGCAGCAGTGTGCTCTGGGAGGGAATGCAGTACAGCAGCAGTGTGCTCTGGGAGGGAATGCAGTACAGCAGCAGTGTGCTCTGGGGGAATGCAGTACAGCAGCAGTGTGCTCGCTGGGGAATGCTGTGCAGCAGCAGTGTGCTCTGGGAGGGAATGCAGTACAGCAGCAGTGTGCTCTGGGAGGGAATGCAGTACAGCAGCAGTGTGCTCTGGGGGAATGCAGTACAGCAGCAGTGTGCTCTGGGAGGGCTGCAGTACGGCAGTAGTGTGCTCTGGAGGGAATGCAGTGGAGTAGCAGTGTGCTCTGGAGGGAATGCAGTACAGCAGCAGTGTGCTCTGGAGGGAATGCAGTGCAGCAGCAGTGTGCTCTGGAGGGAATGCAGTGGAGTAGCAGCGTGCTCTGGGGGAATGCAGTACAGCAGCAGTGTGCTCTGGGGGAATGCAGTACAGAAGCAGTGTGCTCTGGGAGGGATGCAGTACGGCAGTAGTGTGCTCTGGAGGGAATGCGGTGGAGTTGCAGTGTGCTCTGGGGGAATGCAGTACAGCAGCAGTGTGCTCTGGGAGGGCTGCAGTACAGCATCAGTGTGCTCTGGAGGTAATGCAGTACAGCAGCAGTGTGCTCTGAGAGGGCTGCAGTACAGCAGCAGTGTGCTCTGGGAGGGCTGCAGTACAGCAGCAGTGTGCTCTGGAGGTAATGCAGTACAGCAGCAGTGTGCTCTGGGGGAATGTAGTACAGCAGCAGTGTGCTCTGGGGGAATGCAGTACAGCAGCAGTGTGCTCTGGGGGAATGCAGTACAGCAGCAGTGTGCTCTGGGAGGGATGCAGTACAGCAGCAGTGTGCTCTGGGGGAATGCAGTACAGCAGCAGTGTGCTCTGGGAGGTCTGCAGTACAGCAGCAGTGTGTTCTGGGATTGCTGCAGTACAGCAGCAGTGTGCTCTGGAGGTAATGCAGTACAGCAGCAGTGTGCTCTGGGGGAATGCAGTACAGCAGCAGTGTGCTCTGGGGGAATGCAGTACGGCAGTATTGTGCTCTGGAGGGAATGCAGTGGAGCAGCAGCGTGCTCTGGAGGTAATGCTGTACAGCAGCAGTGTGCTCGGGGGGAATGTAGTACAGCAGCAGTGTGCTCTGGGAGGGCTGCAGTACAGCAGCAGTGTGCTCTGGGAGGGATGCAGTACAGCAGCAGTGTGCTCTGGGGGAATGCAGTACAGCAGCAGTGTGCTCTGGGAGGGATGCAGTACGGCAGTAGTGTGCTCTGGGAGGGATGCAGTACGGCAGCAGTGTGCTCTGGGAGGGCTGCAGTACATAAGAACATAAGAACATAAGAACTAGGAGCAGGAGTAGGCCATCTGGCCCCTCGAGCCTGCTCCGCCATTCAATGAGATCATGGCTGATCTTTTGTGGACTCAGCTCCACTTTCTGGCCCGAACACCATAACCCTTAATCCCTTTATTCTTCAAAAAACTATCTATCTTCACCTTAAAAACATGTAATGAAGGAGCCTCAACTGCTTCACTGGGCAAGGAATTCCATAGATTTACAACCCTTTGGGTGAAGAAGTTCTTCCTAAACTCAGTTCTAAATCTACTTCCCCTTATTTTGAGGCTATGCCCCCTAGTTCTGCTGTCACCCGCCAGTGGAAACAACCTGCCCGCATCTATCCTATCTATTCCCTTCATAATTTTAAATGTTTCTATAAGATCCCCCCTCATCCTTCTAAATTCCAACGAGTACAGTCCCAGTCTACTCAACCTCTCCTCATAATCCAACCCCTTCAGCTCTGGGATTAACCTAGTGAATCTCCTCTGCACACCCTCCAGCGCCAGTACGTCCTTTCTCAAGTAAGGAGACCAAAACTGAACACAATACTCCAGGTGTGGCCGCACTAACACCTTATACAATTGCAACATAACCTCCCTAGTCTTAAACTCCATCCCTCTAGCAATGAAGGACAAAATTCCATTTGCCTTCTTAATCACCTGTTGCACTTGTAAACCAACCTTCTGTGACTCATGCACTAGCACACCCAAGTCTCTCTGAACAGCGGCATGCTTTAATATTTTATCGTTTAAATAATAATCCCGTTTGCTGTTATTCCTACCAAAATGGATAACCTCACATTTGTCAACATTGTATTCCATCTGCCAGACCCGAGCCCATTCACTTAACCTATCCAAATCCCTCTGCAGACTTCCAGTATCCTCTGCACTTTTCGCTTTACCACTCATCTTAGTGTCATCTGCAAACTTGGACACATTGCCCTTGGTCCCCAACTCCAAATCATCAATGTAAATTGTGAACAATTGTGGGCCCAACACGGATCCCTGAGGGACACCACTAGCTACTGATTGCCAACCAGAGAAACACCCATTTATCCCAACTCTTTGCTTTCTATTAATTAACCAATCCTCTATCCATGCTACTACTTTACCCTTAATGCCATGCATCTTTATCTTATGCAGCAACCTTTTGTGTGGCACCTTGTCAAAGGCTTTCTGGAAATCCAGATGTACCACATCCATCGGCTCCCCGTTATCTACTGCACTGGTAATGTCCTCAAAAAATTCCACTAAATTAGTTAGGCACGACCTGCCTTTTACGAACCCATGCTGCGTCTGCCCAATGGGACAATTTCTATCCAGATGCCTCGCAATTTCTTCCTTGATGATAGATTCCAACATCTTCCCTATTACCGAAGTTAAACTCACTGGCCTATAATTTCCTGCTTTCTGCCTACCTCCTTTTTTAAACAGTGGCGTCACGTTTGCTAATTTCCAATCCTCCAGTACGGCAGTAGTGTGCTCTGGGAGGGATGCAGTACAGCAGCAGTGTGCTCTGGGGGAATGCAGTACAGCAGCAGTGTGCTCTGGGAGGGCTGCAGTACAGCAGCAGTGTGCTCTGGAGGGAATGCAGTACAGCAGCAGTGTGCTCTGGGAGGGCTGCAGTACAGCAGCAGTGTGCTCTGGAGGGAATGCAGTACAGCAGCAGTGTGCTCTGGTGGGAATGCAGTGCAGCAGCAGTGTGCACTGGAGGGAATGCAGTACAGCAGCAGTGTGCTCTGGAGGGATGCAGTACGGCAGCATTGTGCTCTGGGAGGGATGCAGTACAGCAGCAGTGTGCTCTGGGAGGGAATGCAGTATGGCTGCAATGTGCTCTGGGAGGGAATGCAATATGGCTGCAGTGTGCTCTGGGAGGGACGCAGTACAGCAGCAGTGTGCTCTGGGAGGGATGCAGCACGGCTGCACTGTGCTCTGGGAGGGATGCAGTACAGCAGCAGTGTGCTCTGGAGGGATGCAGCACGGCTACACTGTGCTCTGGGAGGGATGCAGTACAGCAGCAGTGTGCTCTGGGAGGGAATGCAGTATGGCTGCAGTGTGCTCTGGGAGGGAATGCAGTATGGCTGCAGTGTGCTCTGGGAGGGAATGCAGTAAGGCAGCAGTGTGCTGTGGGAGGGATGCAGTACGACAGCAATGTTTTTGGAGGTAATGCAGTGCGGCAGCAATGTACTCTGGGAGGGATGCAGTACAGCAACAGTTGTTCTGGAGGGAATGCAGTGCAGCAGCAGTGTACTCTGGGAGGGATGCAGTATGGCTGCATTGTGCTCTGGGAGGGATGCAGTACGGCAGCAGTGTGCTGTGGGAGGAAATGCAGTACAGCAGCAGTGTGCTGTGGGAGGGAATGCAGTACAGCAACAGTGTGCTCTGGGAGGGATGCAGTATGGCTGCATTGTGCTCTGGGAGGGATGCAGTACAGCAGCAGTGTGCTCTGGGAGGGAATGCAGTACGGCAGCAGTGTGCTCTAGGAGAATTGCAGTACGGCAGCAGTGTGCTCTGGGAGAAATGCAGTACGGCAGCAGTGTGCTCTGGGAGAAATGCAGTACGGCAGCAGTGTGATGTGGGAGAAATGCAGTATGGCAGCAGTGTGCTCTGGAGGGTGCAGAGAAATGCAGTACGGCAGCAGTGTACTCTGGAGGGATGCAGTACAGCAGCAGTGTGCTCTGGAGGGATGCAGTACAGCGGCAGTGTGCTCTGGAGGGAATGCAGTACAGCAGCAGTGTGCTCTGGAGGGAATGCAGTGGAGTAGCAGTGCGCTGTGGGAGGGCTGCAGTACGGCAGCACTGCGCTCTGGAAAGATGCCATATGGCAGCAGTGTGCTCTGGAGGGAATGCAGTGGAGCAGCAGTGCGCTGTGGGAGGGCTGCAGTATGGCAGCATTGTGCTCTGGAGGGATGCAGTACGGCAGCAGTGTGCTCTGGAGGGATGCAGTACGGCAGCAGTGTGCTCTAGGAGAAATGCAGTATGGCAGCAGTGCGCTCTGGAGGGAATGCAGTGGAGTAGCAGTGCGCTGTGGAAGGGCTGCAGTAAGGCAGCATTGTGCTCTGGAGGGATGCAGTATGGCAGCAGTGTGCTCTGGAGGGAATGCAGTGGAGTAGCAGTGCGCTGTGGGAGGGCTGCAGTACGGCTGCACTGCGCTCTGGAGGGATGCAGTATGGCAGCAGTGTGCTCTGGAGGAAATGCAGTGGAGTAGCAGTGCGCTGTGGGAGGGCTGCAGTACGGCTGCATTGTGCTCTGGGAACCATTCAGCATGGCAGCAGTGTGTTTTGCGAGAGTGAATGAGCACAAAGTGGATCAGCACATTATCGGTGGTAATAAATATTACTTAACAATAGAAGATACGATTCACCAGCTACTTGCTTTTTATTAGTACTTAATTGTTTTATTGAGTTTCATCTGCCAGTTGTTTAGATTCAGTCCCTGAGCAGCAATATTCAGCAGCAAATTAATTTACGACTTTTCTGTATCAAGGCTTGATCTTTCTTTTCATTCCTGTTCTACAACTGTAACAGTTTGCCCCCGACTCCATCACTGACCCTCTCTGAAGGGGTAAGTGAAAGCTCCCGAAGCCGGGTCCCCGATTTATTCTCTCACTCGGTTCTAGCAATTCCCTTCCAGCGCTATGAGGAAAAGGCTGGGCTGTGGGATTAATTTTGGATTGGTGTCGGGCTAAGGGAGATAGCGAAGCAGTGAGATTAGTTTGGGATTGACACAGGGCTTGGGCGGTGGGGGGGTGGGGAGAAGATACGTTCGGTTGAGGTTGACGTAGGAGAGTTGTTGGGCGAATGGCTTCCTCTGCTTCACCAGAGCTTTGTACCCTTCCTCCAAGTGTGTAGTGAAGCCCAATACTGCTTTATTTGAAATGTTAAAACGATTTGATAGAATGTAGGGAGAAATTATTTCCTCTGCTATTCAATTCCAGAATACTGGCAGAATCTTAAAATTAGGGTTAGAGACATTTGGGAATTAAATCCAGCCGCCGTGGAAATCAGAAACTCTTTCCCCCCAGAAAGGACGAGAATGTTAGAAATCAGTTGGAAATTTCATTGGGATTAATTTTTGTTTAATTAAAGGCATTGGAATATGGAGCTAAAACAGGGGAATGGGAATGAGCTACAGATTAGCCACAATCTAACTGAAGATGGTGCAGACCTGAGGGGGTGAATGATTTAATCTTAATTCTATGTTCCACTGCTCCTGGCTCTCAAACATGTTGATGCTACGATTACACCTTTAACAGAGCAGCGCCTATTCCTTTCCACCCCCCCCCCCCCTCTAAAAATCACACTTTCGGTCATTCCTCCATCTTCCTCCTTCCTTCCTTCTCCAAGATCCTCAACACTGGATTAAATCTGACTGACTTGTTTTAAAAAAGTGATGGGACCATTTCTGGGCATCAACTCTGATTGTTTATGAGTTGTGCAGAGAGGAGGGCCAATGGCAGTGCCGGGGGCTCTGGGTCCTACCGCAATACATGGGAGACTGTGAGGGCATCTCAAGGTGGAGGAGCCCTCTCTTGACCTCAAACAAAGTACAAAGGGCGGGATTCTCCGACCCTCTGTGCCAATATGGTGCTCGGTGCAGGGGCGGGGAATGACCCAAAATAGGCCCCCACGCCTATTCATACATTCATGCGGGGGCCGTTGGAAAAGGACACCCCGGCGATTCTCCACGATCGACCGGCCGAGTTCCCACCGGCGTGGTTCTAATGTGGTTCCACCCAGCAGGAACTCGGAGTCGCGGCTGATGTGGTCATTATGGTGGTGGGGGGGGAGGGGCATGGGGATTAGACACTGGGGGGGAGGTGGCCCTCCACGACGGGCAGGCCCGCGATCGGGGGCCAACCATCGGCGGCCAACCATCGGCGGCCACCACGGTCCAGGAGCGACCTATCTTCCTCTGCGCGGGCCCACTGTGTGGCTCCACCATGTTGGCGGTGCCCGTGCCAAGGTGGGCCACCGCGCGCATGCGCAGACCCGCTTCCAGCCGCCGTGCACATGCGCGGCCTGTACAGCAGGTCCCTGCCGGCAGCCAGAGCTGCGGAATGCACGCCAGGGTCCTGCTAGCCCCCTGGACTCCCGACGTTCGAGGAAAAAGTCTGGATTGATTCTCGCTTGTTTTCCAGCAGGCGTGGGGACTTAGTCCCCCAAAGGGAGAATCCCGCCCAACGTGCTTGTGACCATAGCTGCCTGCCCATCATTCCCGAGTGAGAACCCTCTTGACAAGGTGGGATTGGGCTGAAACTACGTCTTCCTGCCACCTTGGTTCCAAGGAAGGGGATTTAAATGAGGACTGGCTGAGTGAATAGTTGTGGTCCCAACATTGACCTCTGCAGAACACCACTAGTCACCGGCTGCTATCCTGAAAAAGACCCCTTTATCCCCACTCTCTGCCTTCTGCCAATCAGACAATCCTCTATCCATGCCAGTACCTTGCGCCTAACACCATGGGCTCTTATCTTATTTTGCAAACAGTGGCCATTCCCACGAAGATCTTCGGGTCCTGAATTGGCTCTTCCAAGGGAGTGATAAAGAAGAATCCCTTGCAGCACTGAGTGACCGCTTGCAGATTGAGGTCCAAGAGATTGATTCAGCTTTCCCATTGTTGATGCACTTCATGATGTCTGTTGTCTTTTTAGAATAATCAGCTGTGTTTGTATTGGTTGAGCAGCATTCGGACCTTAGTTCCACTGAATCCACTGTTGTTTTTAAAAAATTTAGAGTACCCAATTATTTTATTTTCCAATTAATTAGCATGGCCAATCCACTTAACCTGCACATCTCTGGGTTGTGGGGGTGAAACCCACGCAGCCATGGGGAGAATGGGCAAGCTCCACACGGACAGTGACCCAGGGCCGGGATTCGAACCCAGTTCCTCAGCACCACAGTCTCAGTGCTAACTACTGCCCCGCATGCCACCCTTGAATCCACTGTTGTGATGCTTAACCTATTCCCTGTTTACCATGAAGAATCTTCCAAAGAGAATGCGTTGCCCAAGTCCAGGTTTGAGGATCACACTGTTAGAGAGCTGGTACCTTCCCAGGGTGAAAATCATATGGCACAAACCCTTCAGTCCCAGCTGAACGGCTTCTTCCCTCCAGAGATGGAGTTCAGTTCGGAAGTTGTGGCAGAATCTGTACAGCAGCACTGTCCTGGAGTTAATTGTCTGCAGGAAATTCCTCTCATTACAGAATCCCTATTATACTCCCTATACACACAAAACTGCGTGGCAAAATTTGGTTCCAACTCCATCCACACGTTTGCTGGCGACACGACCATAGTAAGTCAGATCTCGAACAACGATAAGTCAGCATACAGGAGGGAGGTAGAGAACCCAGTGGAGTGGTGCAGCGACAACAATCTATCCCTAAATGCCAGTAAAACTAAAGAGCCGGTCATTGACTTCAGGAAGCAAAGTACTGTGCACACTCCTGTCTGCATCAATGGGGCCGAGGTGGTGATGGTCGACAGCATCAAATTCTTAGGTAAGCGCATCATCAAAAATCTGTCCTGGTCCTCCCACGTCGACGCTGCCACCAAGAAAGCACAACAAAGCCGATACTTCCTCAGGAAACTAAGGAAATTCGGCATGCCCACACTGACTCTTACCAACTTTTACAGATGTATAATAGAAAGCATCCTATCTGGCTGCATCACAGCCTGGTATGGCAACTGCTCAGCCCAAGACCGCAAGAAACTTCAGAGAGTGGTGAACACAGCCCAGTCCATCACACAAACCTGCCTCCCATCCATTAACTATCTACACCTCCTTCTGCCTTGGGAAAGCGGGCAGCATAATCAAGGATCCTTCCCACCCGGCTTACTCACTCTTCCAACTTCTTCCATCGGGCAGGAGATACAAATGTCTGAGAATACGCACAAAAGACTGAAAAACAGCTTCTTTCCTGACTCCTAAATTACCCTCTTCTGGACTGACCTCATTAACACTACACCACTGTATGCTTCACCCGATGCTGGTATCTATGTATTTACCTTAGAACATAGAACAGTACAGCACAGAACAGGCCCTTCGGCCCTCGATGTTGTGCCGAGCAATGATCACCCTACTCAAACCCATGTATCCACCCTATACCCGTAACCCAACAACCCCCCCCTTTAACCTTACTTTTTAGGACACTACGGGCAATTTAGCATGGCCAATCCACCTAACCCGCACATCTTTGGACTGTGGGAGGAAACCGGAGCACCCGGAGGAAACCCACGCACACACGGGGAGGACGTGCAGACTCCGCACAGACAGTGACCCAGCCGGGAACCGAACCTGGGACCCTGGAGCTGTGAAGCATTTATGCTAACCACCATGCTACCGTGCTGCCCCTACCTTGTGTTGCTCTATTCTGGATTTCCTTTTATTTTCATGTACTAAATGATCTGTTTGAGCTGCTTGCAGAAAAATACTTTTCACTGTACCTCGGTACACGTGACAATAAACACATCCAATCCAAAGAAGATGAGAAATACCTTGACAAGGAGAGATTACCTGTCAGAACAGGGGGGGGGGTTTGTAAAACGGCAGATCAGAGGAAAGGAGGGAAAGAGAGCGAAAGACGGACCGGGAGGAGTGGGGTGGGGGTGTAGAATGCTTGTTGCAACAAGCAACACATGGCAACGACGGGAGCAAAGATATTGAAAACGGCTATCACTGTGAATCAGCCAAAGGAGGTAGCTACTTTCCTGATGTGGGTATCGAGTTCTGCAAAAAGGGATCAGGGATTTTCAACACACTGAGAGGAGAAATACTGCAAGGCTACAGGGAAACTGAATTTCGGGAACTTGTGTATTAATCTGCAGTTGAAGCAATAATGAGTTTCGAGCGAGCTTTTGGATGTCTCTGGGGGAGGTACGAGTTGGGTGAGAAGCATCAAGTGAATGCTCAAGAGTTCACCTGAAGAAAACCAGTTGTATGAGTGCCAGTTCCAAGCAAGTAGCTTTTGTGTCAAGTAGTGGGAACTCTTCACTGGCTTATGTGTCTGTAAAGATATTGCTGGGTAAAGAAATATTGGGAAATTGAATAATTTTCTTGTGTTTGTATTGAAATCCTTCCAACCTTTTTGTCTGGTGGAAGATAGTTCATTTTTCTTGTTTAATGAAAATTTTATCCTTTGTGTTAAAAGTTAAATCAGCAGGCTCCTGGAGTTTGCTCAGTAACTTTCATCTCTATTTTCTAAAAGAAAATTAGGATCTCTCACTCTGGGACCTGACTTATCCAGCCTTAACATCAGCTGGGATCATAACACAACGCACCCCGACTTCACTGGTTGCCCCAATGAGGTCAGGTAGATGGCGAATTAAGAAATCACTTTGCATATATGGTCAGTGATGTATTTATACTCATTCAGTTTACAGTCAGCTTGTTAAACCCCACTTTGGACCTTAAATAGTTAAGAAATGGCAGAGAAATGAAAAATATTGGTAAGAAAGCCAAGCTGAAATAGAAACAGATTATAGCTCTGTCTTAAATTAGTTGTGTAATACCATTCAAAGAAATTTACATAGACACTGCATCTGATTACCATTTCACAGCATGTTCTATTCTGAAGTTACAGATCAACAAGTAACTGTCCTGAAACTCAGCACTTCTACTAATGAGCATTTCCAGTACCGAGTGAATCCTCAAATCACTGACAGTCTGAAGACAGATGAAACATAATCCCAATGAGGGGGAGCCCCTTCAGATCAAAGCAGAAAATGTTTGCTGGGCTCCTGTTAGGAACATAGAAACATTACTGTGCCGAAAGAGGCCAATTCAGTGCCTGTGCTGGTGAAGCGCAAATAGAAACGGAAACACATGAGGAAATGAGTTTGGAAAACTTAATCTCTGTACCGCTATAGAAAACATTGTAGAAAAGATTGTGTCATGATGTTATATGATTATAAAAGATGAAAGCTGCATTTACGAATTCTGGGCGCGATTCTCCCCAACGGCCGCCGCAACGAAAGGCTGCGACGAAAACGGCCGTGTTTTACGGCCGCCTCCGCCCCCCCGACCGGGAACCGATTCTGCTCCCCGGTCGGGGCTAGCATCCCGCGGCCGTGAACTCCGGAATCGCGGGCTTAACGAATTTCGTTAAGCCCGCTAGCCAGAGTTAGCGACGGCTGACGCGTCAGATGACGTCAGCCGCGCATGCGCGGATTGGACGACTCCAACCCGCGTATGCGCGGGTGACGTCATCACGCATATGCGTGAAACCCGCGCATGCGCGGGCCGGTATGCCCCTCAGCCGCCCCGCAAATGGATACAGCGGGGCGGCGGAAGGAGAAAGAGTGCGCGGGGTAAGTACCCGCTGCCCGCGATCGGTGGGCACCGATCGCGGGCCCATGGCACCCTTGGCACGGCCGTGGTACTGCCGTGCCAATCGGTGCCATGGTTCCCCAGATCGGGACTTTACGGCCGTTTTTACGAACGGTCAGACCAGGTGTGATTTACGTTCATAAAAACGGTCGTAAAGGCCTTGGAAATCGGCCCATCGGCCAGCTGAGAATCGCTGCTCGCCGTAAAAAAATGGCAAACAGCGATTCGTGTCGGGAGGCGGCCGTGGGGGGCAGAGAATAGCGGGAGGGCGTCGGACCAGCGTGGCCGTAAAAATTTACGCCGCCCGCTATTCTCCGCCCCGTCGTGAGTGCGGAGAATTCTGCCCTCTGTTTTTGGAACTGCTGATAATCCACCTACCTTGGTATCCAAAGGGTGTCCTTCACCGTTAAGATTTTTATAGCTTGTTGCTGTTCGACATTACCCACCAATGGGGAGATGTTGCCAGATCCGTCACACGGTACATTTGACTTGTCTGGTTCTTCGTAGTCAGTAGAAGAAAGAATACTTGTGGGACTGGCTGGTGAACTCAGGACATTGAATGACGACACGGTGTTCCTGTTGGTGAAGGAGCAAGATTCGGAGGAAAGAGAACAGTAATCGGTCATAGAATCAAAATGTCTTATGATTTGTGTCCCAACCTCATCATTGAAGATGATGCTGACATCCGTGGAGTTGGAGTCATTCACGTCCTTGGGTGTAATGGCAGTGGCTGCTGTGGCACAGGTAGGCTGTTGGATGGGGAACATGTCTCTCAGTGGATTACAGTCACTGCACGTGTATCGTGCACAGATCTGATAAGAATGGTACATCACTAAGGTACTTGTCTTGTCATCCAGGCACCAGATCGTCTCTTCCCCATTGCATCCAAGCTTGCAAGTCACTGATATGACCTGAGAGGGAGGCTGATAAGGTTCCAGTCTCCGAGTTATTTTTGCAATAAGTGTGTTTATGACCAGGATTCCAGGACCATTGCTGTACCATACTTCCGATTCACTGCTCACTGCTACCATATCGGTCACTGGGTATGCATTCTGTCGTAAGTCATTGTTGGAGATGTTGAACTGAAACTTGTTTGCTGAACGTGAGCACAGATATGAGGACCAACCCTCTGGAATTTCATTGACTAACGCGTAAACTGCGACCATTCCATCCGACATGCCAGCAAGCATGAGTGGAGATTTCTGCGATTAAATGGATTTAAAAAAAGGTTTAGGGTTCAGAGAATATCTACAACGCAGAAGGAGGCCCATCGAATTTCAAAAACAGCGCCCACCGAGGCTCACACCCCCACCCTTTCCCCATATCCCCGTTACCCCACCTAACCTGCAAACTTTGAACACTAAGGGGCAATTTAGCATGGCCAATTCACCTACCCTACACAGCTTTGGACTGTGGGAGGAAACCGGAGCACCCGGAGAAAACCCACGCAGATACGGGGAGAACGTGCAGACTCCACACAGTCATCCCAAGGCCAGAATCGAACCCGAGTCCCTGGTGCTGTGAAGCAGCTGTGCTAATCCCTGTGCCACCATGCATGCTGTTTAAGCTTACAAATATAATTCTTACACTTTAACAGATTAAGAAGACAAATATACCGGTTACATAGATTAGCCCTTCCATCAGTGACATCCCCCATGTCCTCGTGATTTAAGATAGAATAAGGCATGCTGACTTCTACATCTGCGACTCTAATCATCACTCATGTTACACTCATCACTCGCCTATCAGCAATGTCCACAACACCAGATTGGGTTTTGGTAAACCCACAGCACAATGTCACCCATTAGTGTTGTTTCCTTGGGGTGGTGCTGCCAATCTCCTCCCAGAACTGCAGGAGATTCTGCAGAGAAGATGATTGTTTTCTCTACCGAACGGGTCTCAAGCCAGGGGAGGGGGGTGATTTTGGTTATCAGGGAAGATTATTGTATAGGATGTTTTAAAGGCTGGTGCTATGGGAATGGAAGTACACCCGATAGACTGATAAGCCTGGATTCGGATTGTAAAGTTGCCTGGGGTTGAAAAGCGTTGTTGGCTCAAGGAGACAAAGGGGATGCGTGGTGGGGGGAGGATGTGGAGGCGGGGGGATGTGAGGGGGTTGGGGGAGATGTTTAGGGGCGAGACACGTCAGCAAGGCAGGAATGCAACTCATCATCTTCCTCTGATGGAGGAAGCCTTAGATAAATGTTTGAGCGCGTGGGGGGGGGGGGGGGGGGGGGGGGACATGAACTCAGAATTCATACATAACTGTTTTATCATTCCTGCCATCCAAGGGAAATGGCAGCTAATGTTACATGACAGGACTTTAACATTGCAAACTCGAACCATGGACCTTCTGCGTGTAAAGCAGACGTGACAACCACTACACCATGGAGCCAGCTGGCCGCAAACTCATATTAAAATGACACATACAGGTGTAACCAGTACAGGACTAGAATTGAATGTTTTATACTTCTATAAATGGATTTACCCATTGAGATTCTATGCCGTTCAATTTGTTTTGAGAAGGAATTGCCAATTTTCATATACAATAGATATACTATTTAAATAATTAAGAAAATTAATACCACACAATTTTGGAATTCCTGCCCTGAGTCTCCCTCCATGTTTAATCTTGAAATTCCTTATCTTCCCTCACCCCACCCTCAGATAGTGTGTAGATGATGTGTGAGAGGTCACCCAATGTGTTTCTGGAGAGAGAAAGAATTCTAAATGTTTATTGTTGCTCAGTGGAGCTCATGTGTTGCAGTGGGTAGTGTTCCTGTCTCTGAGCCAGAAGCTCCAGCTTCCAGTCCCACACCAGGAGTTGACGGCCAAAGAAGGTGCATTCACAATGCAGTTAAACAATTGAGTGTCAAATCACCAATCCTTGGAATGTATGGACGGCAGTGGCAGGCAGTAAGAGTGGGAGATATTCCTGGTCAGCTAGGAAAGAGTATTGGAGCCTCTACTGCCACTATCCAAAGCTTTGGACTACTGTAAAAATGCGTCAAGCCACAACAACACATACTCCTTGGGGACCGGTTGGCCCTGTTGGCTGGGCAGCCACTGTGGATCAGATTGATACCAACAGCATAGAGTTCAATCCTGGCCCCTTGCTCTACCCATGGTGCAGGTTGCGGCACTGTGAGTAGATCTGCCCTCAGGCAGAGGACTGCAAAGAGGATTGTGGTTGCGATCAGTCAATTAATCCGGCATGGATATGTTGAAATGAAAATGAAATGAAAATCGCTTATTGTCACGAGTAGGCTTCAAATGAAGTTACTGTGAAAAGCCCCTAGTCGCCACATTCCGGCGCCTGTTCGGGGAGGCTGTTACGGGAATTGAACCGTGCTGCTGGCTTGCCTTGGTCTGCTTTCAAAGCCAGCGATTAGCCCTGTGAGCTAAACAGCCCCTGTTGTGTCCCTAATGGTCTTTTGCTCTTACCTGGTTTCCCCGTGATACAGGCAAGAAACACGTAATGATGGCAGGAACATCCAGCACTCGGAGAGGTACATTTAAGGGACACATTCCTTTCAGACTGTAAACCTGAATCTTCTGATCCTACAAGAAATAATCATAAAGTTCAGTAGGCATTAGGGAAGGATCAGATCACAGAGTTGTTAATAAAAACCTGAATAGGAGCAAACAATTAATTTGATTGATATATTTTGGAGTGCTATGAATGCTGAACTCAGCTAAATATGTTTTAAAATATCTCCTCTAATTCAAGGTAAAATGGAGAGTGGGTTACGGCCTCCTCCAGAATCTGCCTGGAGACAAGATCATGTGATCTCTCCTGGGGCTGGTCTTGGTGGCATGGCTGTGAGCCATGTAGGTTTGCTCTGCAGACTCCGTTTAAGTGCTGCTCCCTCTTCTTGGCGGGTGCTGGTTATTTTAAATAACTGATGTGCATCTTCGGGACACACCTAGATTCAGCAGGAGTCAGCCTGTGACATACATTGTGGAGCCCCAGTGCTCAGCTCACACAAGGTTATCATCACCTCCTGCCATCAATAGTGACCTGTTGACAGCGCCCTAGAGTAATGTTACACAGGCCCTGGGAGGGTGGAACAGGGTGTTGGGTGGGGGAAGGAATGGAAAGGGGATGGGGAGGGTATGATGGATGACGGCACGTCCCATGTGAAGCTGGCGAGGATGAGGGCCTTCATGGCATTCCGGGCTTGCTGGGCCCTTGCCGCTGCTGCCTGTCCTCTGGCTGGTCCTGCAGGTCCTCCCCAGGCTAGTCCTCCAGCCCCTCCTGGTCCGGCGCCTCCTCCGAATGTTTCTCTTCCTCCACCTCTTGCACGTCGACCCGTTGCAGTGCCAGGTTGTGGAGGGCACAGCAGACCACCACCAATGGGCAACCCTCTGGGGGTTGTACTGCAATGCACTGCCAGAGTGGTCAAGGCATTGGAACCTGCATTTTTTGCAGCCGATGCACCGCTCGATGACAGCCCGGGTGTCCTGATAGGCAGTGGCTGGCAAGGCCAACCCACGGGTGCTGAGACACCCACCCCCCTCCCCCCAGTCCAGGTGCGAACGCCTCCACAGGTGGCGGCCTGCCCACACTCCCCCCCCCCCCCCCCCCCATCTAGCCCCGACCGAGACTGCCCTCCTTCCGCAGATCCCCACAGCAGCCATTCCGCCAGCTTCACGTTTTTAATAAAAAAGTGTACTAATGGCACCCGCTTGACCACATGATGGGGAGGCGGTTAGATCATGGGAGGCTGTTAGATAGGGGGTCACTCCCATCAATTGTAGATTGGCTTTAAGGATGTCTCAGAGGACTTCCGGTTGCGGCTATGACCAGCTAAGTCGCACGTTTGGCTGCTCCTGCTACAAAGGTGTTTTCGGGCTGATTGGAGGGCCCCAACGGCGCTGTAAGGACAGATCCCGGTGGGGGAAGGCTCCCTGAAGAGAACCAGACCAACTTTATGGTCGGTACCCGGAGTGGGGTGGTAAAGAAAGCAACAGCAGCTCCCAAAAAAAAGCGGGGGAAGAAGACCAAAATGGCGGCCGGTGGCGCACCCGAGGAATGGAGGAAATGGGCGGAGGAGCAGCAGGCCGCTCTCCTGCGCTTCTTTACGGAGCTGAAAATGGAGCTCTTGGAGTCAATGAATGCGACGACCACCAGGCTGATGGGAGCCCAGGCGACCCAAGAGGCGTCGATTCGGGAGCTGCAACAGGAGATGACTGTGAGGGAGGAGGAGGCCACGGTCCTCGTGGGAAAGGTAGAGGTGCACGAGGCACTCCACCTGAAATGGCAGAGCCGTTTTGAGGAGCTGGATACCCGAATGAGGCGGAAGAACCTGAGGATCTTGGGCCTGGCAGAAGGCCTGGAGGGGTCAGACCTCCCGGGATATGTAGCAGAAATGCTGAGCTCCCTGATGGGGCAGGGGCCGTCCCTTCGCCCCTGGAGCTGGAAGAGGCCTACAGGGTCATGGCTAGGAGGCCAAGAGCAAATGAGCCCCCGAGGGCGGTGCTGGTGCGGTTCCAGCGACTCAGCGATCGTGAGAGAGTGCTGGAGTGGGCCAAGAGGGAAAGGAGCAGCAAGTGGGAGAATTCGACGGTGAGGGTCTACCAGGACTGGAGTGCGGAGGTGGCAAAGCGGCGGGCCCGGTACAACCGGACGAAGGCGGTGCTACATGCAAAACGGATCAGGTTCGGAATGCTGCAGCCAGCGCGCTTGTGGGTCACCTACAGGAACCAACACCACTATTTTGAGTCCCCAGAGGAGGCGTGGGCCTTTGTACAGGAAGAGAAACTGGACTCGAATTAGACCCAGGGGATACTTGGCGGCCGTAGCCGCTCGGGTACTTTCAGCTGAATTCTTTGTTTGGATTTTGAACTCTTGCTGTGGTTTTTCTTCTGATGTTTTTTCCCCCTTTGCCAACTTCCCTTAGTTATTGTTATTGTGGTTATTCATGGTTATTTATGGTTATTTATGCTGTTTGGTAGAGGGCGACTGTTAAGTACATTGTTATTTGTTATTTATCTGTTATTTATAATGTTAAGTTGGGGAGGTGGGACGGGGGGGAGAGCAGATCGGGGATATGGGCTCCTAGGGGGGGTTCTTTTACAGGCATGGACGGGGACGGGGGTGGAACTGAAGATGGTGGGGTGGGGTGTGGCAGGGCGAAAGCGCGGGATTTCCTCTGTTTTCCCGCGCGCGGGGCAGAGGAGGGGGGAGGGGAGGAGTGCGGGGCGTGGCTAGCAATGGCGACCTTTCCCGCGCTGGAGCGGGGCCAGGGAGGAGTGGCAAGGGGGGGGAGGCCCCCCCCCCCGAGCCGGGGGGAGTCGGAGTGTGGCAGGAGCAGCCGGGTCAGCGTGAACCAGCTGACTTACGGGAGTACGATGGAGGGTACATCGCGGCTAGGAGGGGTCCTAGCCTGGGGGGGGGGGAGGGAGGTTAGGGAGGGACACCGGGTTGCTGCTGAAAAGACCAGAAACGGGAAGTGGAGGACTGGAGAGGTGGGGGGAGGGGGACATCGTCATGGGGAGCGGGTCAGAAGGGGAGGGTCGACCCGGGGCGAGCAGGGAACAGGACATGGCTAATCGGCAGGGGAAGGGGGCGGGTCGTCCCGCGACCCGGCTGATCACTTGGAACGTGAGGGGGTTGAATGGGCCGGTCAAGAGATCAAGGGTATTCTCACACCTGAAGGGACTGAAGGCTGATGTAGCAATGTTACAGGAGACCCATTTGAAGGTAGTGGACCAGGTTCGCCTGAGAAGGGGGTGGGTGGGACAGGTGTTCCACTCTGGATTGGACGCAAAGAACCGGGGGGTGGCGATTCTGGTGGGAAAGAGGGTGTCGTTCGTGGCGGAGGAGGTGGTGGCGGATAAGGAGGGTAGGTATGTGATGGTGAAGGGTAAGCTGCAGGGGGAGAAAGTGGTGATGGTCAACGTATATGCCCCGAACTGGGATGACGCGGGTTTTATGAGGCGCCTATTGGGCCTCATTCCGGGACTGGAGGCAGGGGGCTTGATCATGGGGGGGGACTTTAACACAGTGCTGGACCCCGGGCTAGACAGATCGAGCTCAAGGACCAATAGGAGGCCGGCAGCGGCAGAAGTGCTGAGGGGGTACATGGAGCAGATGGGAGGAGTAGACCCATGGAGGTTTGGTAGGCCGAGGGCGAGGGAGTATTCCTTTTTCTCCCACGTCCATAGAGTGTACTCCAGAATCGATTTCTTCGTGTTGAACAGGGGGCTGATCCCGAGGGTACGGGAAGCTGAGTACTCGGCCATTGCGATCTCTGATCATGCACCGCATTGGGTGGATGTGGAAATGGGGGAGGCGCGGGCCAGCGCCCGCTGTGGCGGCTGGATGTGGGGCTGTTAGCGGACGACGAGGTGTGTAAAAGGGTCCGGAAGAGCATTGAGAGCTATCTGGACTTGAATGACACGGGTGAGGTGCAGGTGGGGATGGTCTGGGAGGCCCTGAAGGCAGTGATCAGGGGAGAGCTGATCTCCATAAGGGCGCACAGAGAAAGAAAGGAGAGGCAGGAGAGGGAGAGGCTGGTGGGGGAGCTATTGGAAGTGGATAGGAGATATGCGGAGGCACCAGAGGAGGGGCTGCTGGGAGAACGGCGCAGCCTGCAGGTCAAGTTCGACCTGCTGACCACCAGGAAGGCAGAGACGCAGTGGAGAAGGGCACAGGGCGCGGTCTATGAGTATGGGGAAAAGGCGAGCAGGATGCTGGCACACCAGCTTCGCAAACGAGATGCGGCTAGGGAGATTGGGGGAGTGAAGGAGAGGGGCGGGAAGGTAGTGCAGAAGGGGCAAGAAGTGAACGGGGTCTTCAGGGATTTTTACAAGGAGTTGTATCGGTCTGAGCCGCCGACGAGGAGAGGGGGAATGGAGGACTTCCTAAACAAATTGAGGTTCCCAAGGGTCCAGGAGGGGCTGGTAGAAGGGCTGGGGGCGCCAATAGGGCTAGAGGAGCTAGTCAAGGGAATAGGTCAGATGCAAGCGGGGAAGGCGCCGGGGCCAGATGGGTTCCCGGTGGAATTCTATAAGAAAAATGTGGACTTGGTGGGACCGGTACTGGTACGAGCCTTTAATGAGGTGCGAGAGGGGGGGGGTTCTGCCCCCGACAATGTCGCAGGCTCTGATCTCCCTGATATTGAAGCGGGATAAAGACCCCGTGCAGTGCGGGTCCTACAGGCCTATCTCGCTTCTGAACGTGGATGCCAAGTTGCTGGCAAAGATCCTGGCAGCTAGAATAGAGGATTGTGTGCCAGGGGTAATCCATGAGGACCAGACGGGGTTCGTGAAGGGGCGGCAGCTCAACACGAACGTGCGGAGACTGCTGAATGTAATTATGATGCCGGCAGTGGAGGGGGAGGCTGAGATAGTGGTAGCGCTGGACGCGGAGAAGGCATTCGATAGGGTGGAGTGGGAGTACCTGTGGGAGACGTTGGAACGGTTTGGGTTTGGGGAAGGGTTTATTAAGTGGGTGAAGTTGCTCTACTCGGCCCCGACGGCGAGTGTAGTGACAAACGGGAGGAGGTCGGAGTATTTCGGGCTCCACCGAGGGACCAGGCAGGGATGTCCCCTATCCCCCCTACTTTTCGCACTGGCGATTGAACCGTTGGCGATGGCACTGAGGGGTTCAGGGGGGTGGAGAGGACTGACTAGGGGAGGGGAGGAACATCGAGTATCGCTGTATGCGGATGATCTACTGCTGTACGTGGCAGACCCAGAAGGGGGAATGCCGGAGATAATGGAACTATTAGCAGAGTTTGGGGACTTTTCGGGGTACAAACTAAATTTGGGCAAAAGCGAGGTTTTTGTGATACACCCGGGGGACCAGGGAGAGGGTATTGGGAGACTCCCCTTCAAGCGAGCAGGAAAGAGCTTTAGGTACTTAGGGGTGCAGGTGGCAAGGAACTGGGGGACCCTCCACAAGTTGAACTTTTCCAGGCTGGTGGAACAGATGGAGGAGGAATTTAAGAGGTGGGACATGGTACCGTTGTCGCTGGCGGGGAGGGTGCAGTCAATCAAAATGACGGTCCTCCCAAGGTTCTTGTTTTTATTTCAGTGCTTGCCCATCTTCCTCCCTAGGGCCTTCTTCAAAAAGGTGACGAGTAGCATCATGAGCTACGTGTGGGCGCATGGCACCCCAAGGGTGAGGAGGGTCTTTTTGGAGCGGAGTAGGGACAGTGGAGGGCTGGCACTGCCCAATCTCTCGGGGTACTACTGGGCGGCAAATGTGTCAATGGTGCGCAAGTGGATGATGGAAGGGGAGGGGGCAGCTTGGAAACGAATGGAGAGGGCGTCCTGTGGCAACACAAGCCTGGGGGCCCTAGTAACGGCACCATGGCCGCTCCCCCCCACGAGGTACACCACGAGCCCGGTAGTGGCGGCCACCCTCAAGATATGGGGGCAGTGGAGGCGACATAGGGGGGAAATGGGAGGTCTGTTGGCGGCGCCAATAAGAGGGAACCATAGATTCATCCCGGGGAACATCGACGGGGGATTTCAGAGCTGGTACAGGGTGGGCATACGGCAGCTGAAGGACCTGTTTATAGAGGGGAGGTTTGCGAGCCTGGGAGGGCTGGAGGAGAAGTTTGAGCTCCCCCCGGGAAACATGTTCAGATATTTACAAGTGAAGGCATTTGCTAGGCGGCAGGTGGAGGGGTTTCCCCTGCTCCCCAGTAAGGGGGCGAGTGATAGGGTGCTCTCGGGGGTCTGGGTCGGAGGGGGGAAGATATCAGACATCTACAAGATAATGCAGGAGGCGGAAGCAGCATCAGGGGAGGAGCTGAAAGCCAAGTGGGAAGGGGAGCTGGGAGAGCAGATAGAAGACGGGACGTGGGCGGATGCACTGGAGAAGGTCAACTCTTCCTCCTCGTGTGCGAGACTGAGCCTCATTCAATTTAAGGTGCTGCATAGAGCTCACATGATGGGGACAAGGATGAGCCGGTTCTTTGGGGGTGAGGACAGGTGTGTCAGATGTCTGGGAAGCCCAGCGAACCATGTGCATATGTTCTGGGCATGTCCGGTGCTGGAAGGGTTCTGGAAGGGGGTGGCAAGGACGGTGTCGAAGGTGGTGGGGTCCAGGGTCAAACCAGGATGGGGGCTTGCGATCTTTGGGGTCGGGGTAGAACCGGGGGTACAGGAGGCTAGGGAGGCCGGAATACTGGCCTTTGCGTCCCTAGTGGCTCGACGAAGGATATTAATTCAATGGAAGGACGCGAGGCCTCCAAGCGTTGAAACTTGGATTAACGATATGGCTAGCTATATTCAGCTAGAAAGGATCAAATTTGCCCTGAGAGGGTCGGTACAGGGATTCGCCAGGCGGTGGCAACCTTTCCTTGACTTTTTAGATCAGAGATAGACGTTCGGGGTCGTGGCAGCAGCAACCCGGGGGGGGGGGGAGGGGGGGGAGGGAGGGGGGGAGGGGGGGGGGAGGGGGGGGGGAGGGGGGGGGAGGGGGGGGGGGAGGGGGGGGGGGAGGGGGGGGGAGGGGGGGAGGGAGGGAGGGGGGAGGGGAGGGGAGGGGGGGGAGGGGAGGGGGGCAGCAAGGGTCGTGGGGGGACATGCACGACTGTAACGCGGGCAAGTCTGCTCGCTGCTCATGTCTGAAACTGTAGGCTGCCTTGTTTGTTAAGGTTGCCTGGGGGGGGGGGGGGGGGGGGGGAGGACTGGTGCGCGCGAGAGGGCGGGCGAGGGAGGGACATTTGCCTAGAGGGATTGTGTTGTAAATAATTTAAAAATTAGTAGGGGTAAATGTTTGTATGGAAAAACTCTTTCAATAAAAATTATTTAAAAAAAAAAAAAAGGATGTCTCAGAGTGGTTACAGGGCATTCTAAAGGGGAGGGTGAACAGCCAGTGGTTGTGGTACACATCGGTACCAACGGCATAGGAGGAGGAAACAAGGATAACAACAAAAGACATAAAGGGGAATTATAAAAGTGATAGGCAATGAAAACAAGGGGCAGATTCAAAGAGGGCCACAGTGAAAAATTTTGGGAGCGGGACAAGTAATGTTAAAAAGACGAGCTTAAAGGCTTTGTGTTTTAATGCGCAGAGCACTCGCAATAACACGGATGAACTAATCGTGCAAATAGACGTAAACGGGTATGATATAATCGGGATGATGGAGACGTGGTTGCAGGGTGATCAGGGATGGGAACTGAATGTCCAGGGGTACTCAGTATTTAGGAAGGACAGACAAAATGGAAAAGGCAATGGAGTCGTAGTCAAAGACAAAATTAACACAATAGCGAGGAATGATAGTGATTTTGGGAATTGCATTAAACAGGAAATTAGAGATGCATGCGATAAAGGAACATCTGTAATTATGGGTAATCTTAATCTGCATATTGATTAGGCAAATCAAATTAGCCGCAGTACTGTAGAGGAGGAATTTCTGGAGTATATAGGAGATGTTTTTCTGGGCCAACATGTCGAAGAACCAACTAGAGAACAAGTCATCCTAGACTGGGTACTGTATAATGAGAATGGAATCATTACCAATCTGGCTGCGCGAGACCCCTTGGGAATGAGCAACCATAATATGATAGAATTTTTCTTTAACATGGGAGTGAAGTAGTTGATTCTGAGACTGAATCGTGAAGGAAACTATGATGATATGAGGCTTGAGTTGGCTATGACCAATTGGGGAACGTTACTTAAAGGGATGACAGTGGATAGGCAATGGTAAACATTCAAGAAGGGTAAGGGGGAACTGCAACAAATGTTTATTGCTGTCTGGCACAAAAGTAAAATGGGAAAGGTGGCCAATCCATGGCCCCACAAGGGAAATTGAAGATAGTATTTGATCCAAGGAAGGAGCATACAAATTGGCCAAGAAAATCAACAGGTCTGAGAATTGGGAACAGTTTAGAATTCAGCAAAGAAGGATCAAAGGATTGATTAAGAAGGGGAAAATAGAGTACGAGAATAAGCTTGCAGGGAACATAAAAACTGACTGTGATGTTGATCATCTTATCCTGAGACAAGGAAGAATTTCATCAGTCAGCGAGTTGTGAATCCATGGACATTTCCAACCCCAGAGGGCTGTGAAGGCTCCATCGTTGAGCGGTAGATGTTTGGAGTCTAAGGGAATCAAAGGACCAGGTAGGAAAGTGGAGTTGACATTAATGATTAGTGTTAATGGCAGAACAGCCTCAAAGGCCATGTTGTCTAATCCTGTTCCTAATTTATCTTCTCAGATATCCAACAGAAAACCAAAATTACAAAAACATTGCAGATAGAGGAATGCTAAAGCCTATATAACGTAAATGATCTGCCTATATGGATACGGTGTAAATGAGCAAGAATGTTTCTATCTTTGCCCGAGTTCTAGTCCATCACTTACCTCTGTTGCTGTCCACAACGCACTTTGGAGTTTCAACTGACAACACAATCTAATCCCAGGGCAGTTGATGTGATCCACTTCAATCAGTCCTTTGTCTATATTCACAACACTGTAATTCCTACAGTATGAGAAGAAATATACCATGTAAGTTTGATGAAAATACTGTGGGATGAAGAGAATCACATATCCAGATTGACAGCAGGACGAGCAGAAATATCCTCCATCTAATTACTGGGAGGTCTTGTGACACAGTGGGTAGTGTCCCTGTCTCTGAACCAGAGACTCCAGGTTCAATTCCCACCCCAGGACTTGATGGTCAAGGAATGTGGCCAAACAGCCTGATTATCAACCGGTAAATCCCCCTCAACCTGCCTATGGCAGGTAGTCAGCATCGGAGAGGCTCCTGGTCAGTTATGCTTGAGGAGGAGTGGCTTCCTCTGGTGACAAGCTGGTGACCCGTTCCAGGAAAGACTAACTATGGACCGGGATGTAAGCATGTGCTTTGCCTTCCTCATGTGTCATTCAGCGTAGGAAGAGGAAATAAGAAATACTGGGAGACCAAACCCAAAGGGCTGAGTTTTAATGAGCCAAAGTGGATGAGGTTTGGGCTATTGCTTGCGACCAGTGAAATTGACAGGAAGCTGCCTCCAACCTGCCAATTTCCACATTTGACTCCATTGCAATAGGCTGCTTGTGAGTAACTGATTCTACCTCGGTGGGTTAGGGTTGATTTCAATATGTTAATCGCTCAATTAGAGTGATATTGTTATGGGTTTTCAACTTTTCCTTTGGGCTCCCAGGTTTCCTGAACTTTCCTCAAACTCACCAAATAGAGCAAGGCGAGAACATGGCAGTAATTGCGGGGGTTGATCCCGTGTCAGGAAAATTCACTTGTAAGTGTTAAATGGATTCAAGTCAGATTGTGAAATATGAAACTAGATAGAGATCCTTTTATTGATAGATGGATCGCAGGATGCAGCAACTCCGCTTCCTATCTACCAATTCAATGTCTCAGCAGGCTGTCTTTATACTCCGGAGTATACCAATAGCAGGCTCTCTTTATAGGAGTTCTAAGTTCTTATTTAAATAATGTCCTTCATCTGTGTATCTTTAACAAACGAATTAAGCTATCGTTAACAATAAGTACCCAATAGGTTTCTTACCTGCACAATTGTCTTCCTCTTTAACATTCCAAATTTCTCCTCACTTGAACTCCTGCCTCTCACCAATTACTTTAAAGTTATATCTATAGATCTAGCTATCTGATTCACCAGTACACTGGTCCCAGTACTGGTGCCGGTGCTCCATGAATTGACACCCATTTCTCCCACACCAATCTTTGAGCCAGATGTTCAACCTGCTCTGCCAAATTGCTTGTGAAGCATGTAGTAATCCAGAGGTTATTGGTTTTCTGGTTCTGCTTTTTAAGTTAGCCACCAGCTACACATGTTCCCTCAGCAGAACCTCTTTCTTCATTCTACCTAAGTTGTTGGCACCCAAGTGCATCCTTGCCCTCCCATTCCAACTTCCTCTCCAGGTCCAAGGAAATGTTCTTAACCCTGGCACCAGGCATGCAACACAGCTGTTTGGATTTGATTTCTTGGCTGCAGAGAACAGTATCAATACCCCCTCACTGTACTACTTTGGATTACATTCCCTTTCATGGCCCTCTGCACCAAGATCCTGTATCAATTTGTTCAGCTCCCCTGCAGTTTTTTCACACTTCCACTCAGGCTTCAAGAATCTCTTCCTTGCACCCAAGCAGCATAAACAGAGTGGAAGTAGAGAAAAACCCATCACTCTTTGGGCAGCACGGTAGCATGGTGGTTAGCATAAATGCTTCACAGCTCCAGGGTCCCAGGTTCGGTTCCCGGCTGGGTCACTGTCTGTGTGGAGTCTGCACGTCCTCCCCGTGTGTGCATAGGTTTCCTCCGGGTGCTCCGGTTTCCTCCCACAGTCCAAAGATGTGCGGGTTAGGTAGATTGGCCATGCTAAATTGCCCGTAGTGTCCTAAAAAGTAAGGTTAAGGGGGGTGGGGTTGTTGGGTTGCGGGTATGGGGTGGATACGTGGGTTTGAGTGGGGTGGTCATTGCTCGGCACAACGTCGAGGGCCGAAGGGCCTGTTCTGTGCTGTACTGTTAATTTAATCTTTGACAAGCTAGAGCAAGTGAGAGGCGTGTAACAGGATTGCACAGCTGAGGCTTTCACTGAGGATCCCAGCCTCTCAGTACATCAGCAATCCGCTCACACCAACACCATTAATTGGGTTTTCTATGCGCTGACTCAAGGTCCACAGTTCCCATTCTTCCATTTAACAAGGTTCATAGATGAGATCATCCCATTGAGCCTCTCTGGAGTACTGATCCTCTGACCCAATCTCCTTCTGAGTGTGACTCCCTGCCCAGAGCTTCAATGAGTCTCTGGGTTTGAGACTGTAACGTCCCAGGTTCTGAATACCCACGTGCACTTTGGGCGGGATTCTCCATTCCGCCAGCCCCTTGTTTCTCGGCCGCGCGCTGTTTGCTGGAAATTGGATTCGATTTTACTGCCGCTTGCCAATAGGATGTCCATTGTGACCACCGCACGCTGCCGGAAGACCCACCGGCAGGGCTGCACTGCCGACGGGAAAATTGAATTGCAAGGACAGGAGAATTCCGGCCTTTGATTCTTCAACCACTGTCCGGTGTCCGGCTGTTGATGTTTGAGGTGCTCAAACATACTGCTCTGTACCTCAAATATACCAACCAAAGCACACAAACTAGACGGGGGAGGTGGGGGACACCAATGGGCACACGCAAAGCATATACTGATTAATCTCCGGATACATTCTATCGAGTTAGCAGAACCATACCTGTCATTTCCTTCTCCATCCCAGAAAATGACTGTTTGCTCGAGTCCCTGCGAAGGGCAGAATGAGCTTTGCCTGCCACACTGCAGCTTATACATGTAGGCCGGAAAACTGGGATCCTGCATCCATCTGAGGGCGGAGCCTGCTGATGGCCGCTAAACAATGAACACACACACACACACAAAAAAAACACAGTTTGGAACAGCTTCCTTTGCTCAGACATTGGTCAACGTAAAATCATAAACCATGAGAGTCAGCGTTTCTCATTTGGAATTCATCGATCTATCCCTAATATCCTGTCCTGAAATCAGGTGGGGTAGCTGTAGAAAATGGAACTGCCCTGTACCATATATGAGACCGAACCCAGGAAACTGGGATCAGGATTGGGAGCTGGAATCCCTCTCAATCCTGCAGGGGAAGTTGTAAAATCCAGAGTTGCTCAGTGATGCAAATATTCCATTTCGTTATCGGCCTTTAGCTCTCTGCCTCTCATCTTCCTGCATTCCTACCTCTGTCTATATATTCATACTCCAATATTGCTGCCACTCTCTCTCACTCCTGCTCTTTCGCCCTTACAGGCCAGTTCCTAATCATATAGAATCATAGAGATGTTACAGCATAGGAGACCATTTGGTTCCTCCTCTCCATGCTGGCTTTCTGTAAGAGCGACTCAGCTACTCCCGCTGTTCTGAGTTTCCCCTGGAACGCTGAAACCTTTCTCTATTCTGCTAATTCTCTTTCAAAACTCATGACTGAATCTGTCTCCACCACACTCACAGGAAATGCATTCCAGATCCTAACCCCTCGCTGTGCAACAATGTTTTTCCTCATCTTGCCTCTGGTTCTAAATCCTTCCACCAAGGAGTTTCTCCCTATCCATCCTGCCCAGACCCCTCCTGATTCTGGACACCTTCATTAATTCTTCCTTCAGCACCCAATCCTATTAGGAGAAGAGCTCCCAATCCAATCTATCCACAGAAGTGAAGGCCCTTAACCCCAGGACCATTCTCATCAATGTTTCCTGCGCTCTGTGGGTGTCGCTGGCTCGACCAGCATTTATTGACCATCTCTAGTGACCCCTGAGAAGGTGGTACGAGCTGCCTTCTTGAACCGCTGCAGTCCTTGTAGGTACACCCACAGTGCTGTTAGGGAGGGAGTTTCAGAATTTTGACCCAGCGACAGTGAAGGAACGGCGAAACACTTCCAAGTCAGGATGGTGTGAGGTTCGAGGGAACCTTGCGAACCTTGGTGTTCCCATGCATCTGTTGCCCTTGTCCTTCTAGTTAATAGAGATCACTGATTTAGAAGGCATTGTCAAAGGAGCCTTGGTGAGTTGCTGCAGTGCATCTTGTAGATGTTACACACTGCTGCCACCGTGCCTCAGTGATGGAGGGAGTGAATGTTGAAGGTGGTGAATGGGGGGGGGGGGGGGGGGCGCAATCAAGGGGTTAATTTGTCCTGGATGGTGTTGGGTTTCTTGAGCATTGTTGGAGCTGCACTCATCCTGGCAAGTGGGGGGTATTCCATCACGCTCCTGACTTGTGCCTTGTAGATGGTGGGCAGGCTTTGAGGAGTCAGGAGGCGAGTTACTTACCTCAATCTCCAGCATCTGACCTACTCTGGTAGCCACAGTATTTATATGTCTGATCCAATTCAGGTTCTGAAAAATGGTTACCATCAGAATGTTGATAGTGAGGATTCAGCAATGGTAATGCCATTTAATGTCAAAGGGAGATGGCTTAGATCTTTGCCTTACAGTTGTGTGGCGAATGTTGCTTGCCTTTTATCAACCCAAGCCTGAATATTGCCCAGATATTGCTGCATCTGGGCACAGACTGCTTCAATATGTGAGGTGCTGAACATTATGCAATTATCAGCGAACATCCCACTTCTAACCTTATGATGGCGGGAAGTTCATTGACGAAGCCACTGAAGATGGTTGGGCCTTGGGCACTATCCTGAGGAACTCCTGCAGTGTTGGCCTGGACCCAAGATGCTCAACCTCCAACAATCACAACTCACTTTCTTTGTGCCAGGCATGATTTCAACCAGTGAAGCTTCCCCCCTAATTCCCATTGATTCCAGTTTAGCTAGGGCTCCTTGATGCCATACTCGGTCAAATGCTGCCTTGATATCAAGGACAGTCATTCTCACCTCACCTCAGCTCTGTTGTCCATATTTGAACCAAGGCTGTAATGGGGTCAGGAACTGAGTGACCCTGGGACAAACTGAGCATCAGTGAGCTGGTTATTGCTGAGTAGCACGGTTGATGACTCCTTCCGCCACTTTGCTGATGAGATGATGGAGAGTAGACTGACAGGGCGGTAATTGGCTGGGTTGGATTTGTCCTGCTTTTTGTGTGCAGGACATACTTGGACAATTTGCCGGGTAGATGCCAGTGTTTTAGCTGTACTGGAACAGCTTGGCTAGGGGCGCAGCAAGTTCTGGAGAACAAGCCTGCAGTATTATTGCTGGAATATTGTAAGGGTCCATAACCTTTGCAGTATCCAATACCTTCAGCCATTGCTTAATTGAAGAGAATTGAATTGGCTGAAGGCTGGCATCAGTGATTCTGGGAACCTCGAGACAAAGCCAAGAGGAATCATGCACTCAGCACTTCTTTGCTTTTGTACTCCATACCTCTACTTACAAAGCCCAGCATCCCGTATGTCTTTAGAACCACTTTCTCAACCTATCCTGTCAGTGATTCATGCACATGTACTGCTGATCCCTCTGCTCCTGCCCCCATTTTAGAATTGTACCCTTTATTTTAATTGCCTTTTCTTGCTCTTCCGAGTAAAATGAATAATTTCACGCTTCTCTGCATCAAATTTCATCTGCCACCTCTCCACCCATTCCATCAACGTCCTCCTCTAACAGTTCACAATGCTTCCACATTTTGTGTCATCTGCAAATTAGTGCCACGTACACCCAAGTCTAGGTCATTAATATAGATCAAGGTAAAGCACTGGGATATCTCTCGCTTTACCTTCTTCCAGGCCAAAGAAACAACCGTTCCTGTCATTCAGCCGATTTTGTATTCATGATGTCACTTTCCCTTTTCGTTTCATGGGCCTCAACTTTGTACGCCGTTGTGTGGCTCTTTATCAAACGCCTTTTGCAAGTCTATGTATACCACATCAGCCACATTACCCTCATCAATCCCCCCTCTGTCACCTCATCAAACAAATTGGTTCAAAACAATTTGTCCTTAACAAATTTGACTTTTATTCATTAACCTATATTTGTCCAGGAGAGTGTTACTTTTCTCCCAGATTATCATTTCTGAACATTTTTCCTCGTCCGAGATTAAACTGACTGGTCTTTGGTTGCTGTGTTAATTGTTTTTTTGAATGAGGGTGTAACATTTTCAACTCTTTAGTTTTCTGACATCACGTCTGTCGCTAAGGGGGAAGGGAATATTATGGCCAGATCTTTGTAATTTTTATCCCAACCTCCCTCAGCCACCTGAAATGCATCTGATCCGGCCTTGGTAAATCAACGTTCAGTACAGCCTACCTTTCTAATACCTCCTGTTTATAAATTTTAACCCATCCAGTGTCTCAGTTCCCTCCTCTTTCACCATAACCTGGGAAACTCCCTGGGGTCCATACATGTTATAGGAAGTGCATTCCACTGGATCGAGGCTCCCCACCATGATACTGTTTATTAGACTTAACTAAACTTGACTGAAATAAACTAAAGGCTGATGAAAAATCTCCCTTGCGCTAATGATACTTCTAGTGCTTTTTTTTTTAAACCTTGCTCCCTGATGTTCAGGCTCACTCTGCTCCACTGCTCACTCCCTGACATCCCTCAGCTACATGCTCTTCACCTCTGACCCTTTGTGACGTTAGATTTAGAAGGTTAATGAGTAAGGACAAGGCAATAGTGCAACTCGGTGAAATGGGGATTGATAACCTGGGTGTGACGAGAAAGTAGAGCATATAAACATTAGACTGCACCAGCAAATAGGGCAAAATGGTGAAAAGACAGAGTTAAAGACTATCTGAATGCTCGTAGTGTTCATAAAAACATGTATCAATTGATCGCCAAGATAGAAATAAATGGCTCTGATTATAGTAGCCATTACAGATACATGGTTACAAGGCGACCAAAGCTGGTAACTGAATATTCAAAGGTTTTTGGCATTTAGGAAAGACAGGGAGAAAGAAAAAAGAAGGGGGTGGCTCTGTAATTAATGATGAGATCAGTTTAATAATGAGAAATGATCTTGGCTTTGAAGATCACGATGTAGCATCTGTTCGGTTGGAGATAAGAAACAGCAAAGGGAAAATGGGTACTTTTTGGAGTAATTTATTGGCCCCTAACAGTAGTTACACTAGAGGGCAGAGTATAAAATAAGAAATAATGGGGGCTTGTGGTTACGGTACTGTAATAATCATGGTTGATTTTATACTTCAGATAGATTTGACAAACCAAATTGGCACAGGTAGCCTGCAGGACGAGTATACAGAATGTATTTGAGACAGTTTTATTGAACAATACGTTCCAGAACCAACCAAGGAACTAGCTATTTTAGACCCGGTAAGGTGTAATGAGGCAGGATTAATTAATGATCGATTACTCAAGGATCCTCTCGGCAAATGTGTCAAGGCATGTTATAATTTCACATTCATTGAAGATGAGAAACTTGGTTCGGAAACTAGTGTCTTAAACTTGAATATAGGCAATTGCAGAGGTATGAAGACCGAATTGGCCACAGTGGATTTGGAAATAGGTTTAAAGGGTAAAAGGGAAGGCAGTAGAGAAGCAATGGCTCACATTTAAGGAGTTATTCCATAACCCTCAACAAAGATACATTCCATTGAGAAAGACACAACAAAAAGGAAAGACTAATGGAGGAAGTTAAGGATGGTCTCAAATTGAATGGAAAGGTGTATAATGCTGTGAAGATTAGTGGTAGGCAAGAAGATTTTACTTTAGAAAGGAGCAAGGGATGACTAAAAAAAAAGAGGGAAGAAATTAGAATGAGAGTGAACTAGTAAGGAACATAAAGAAAGTATGAGCTTCTACAAGCACGACCATTTGAATGGCAGATCTAGAGCCAACGTGGTTGCTGCATCAGATTTAAAGGACCTGAACTTTCTAACTGCAGAATAAGAACGAACGTGGTCCCTTACTTATCGCTGCGTCTTTTCTTGCTGTGGTGTTCTTAGTGTTGCTAATTTTAGGATGGTTGGCGTATTGTTCACAAAGACCACAAATAGCTTTAAATTGAACAACGCAATACATTTATTAACACTACTAATTTGGATTCAACACTTACTCCTAGATAATAGTTGATAATAAACATATAATCAACACTCATCTACTCCTAATCTCTACACTACTATATTAACTATGATCTGCTCTCACGCACACTATCTTTCCTTCAGTCTGTTCTCGAGCTTTCTCCTCAACCGCTCACCCATGTCTTATATACTTGTACATCTAGCTCCCTCTAGTGGTTGATTTAGACATTTCATTAACCCTGGCAGTTCTTACATTTCTGGTAATGTCACACTCTCTACCCTGTAAAGTGCTTTGGAATGTTTTTGCCACATTATGAATGTCAGTTGTGAGGCGGTGCGCCAACTGAGAGGAGCAAGGGGTGCAGTTTATGAACATGGAGATAAGGTATGTTAGCAGGTCAGCTCCGGAGGGAGGCAGCGGTAAGGGAAATTGTTCAGGTGAGGGATAGGCAGGGAAGTTGGTGGTGGCTCCGAATCTGATAAACAAGGTTTTTGAGGATTTTATGAGATGTTGTACAGGTCAGAGCCACCTGGGGGAGACCGGAAGATGCAGGAATTTCTAGATGGGTTGGAGTACCCGAGGCTAGGGGAGGGGGACAGGGCTACATTAGAAGGAGCAATAGTGGAGCAGGAGATAAAGGATGCGATTGGGAGGATGCAGTTGAGGAAGGTGGCAGGGCCGGATGGGTTTCTGGTGGAATATTATAAAAAATTCAAGGATAAGCTGGCACTCCTGATGGTGGTGATGTTTGAAGAGGCGATAGGGAAGGGGGTACTGCCACAAACCTTGGGGCAGGCATCGATTTCACTGTTGCTAAAAAAAGGTAAGGATCAGACGGAGTGTGGGTCGTATAGGCCCATATCACTTCTGACCGTGGACGCAAAGGTATTGGCAAAGGTACTGGCGGGTAGGCTGGAGGAGTGCCTCCTGAAGGTGATAGGTGAGGATCAGGCGGGGTTCGTGAGAGGGAGGCAGCCCGTTTCAAATGTTAGAAGGGTATTGAACGTGGTTATGGCACCGGCAGAGGGGAAGGAAACAGAGGTGGTTGTGGCATTGGACGCTGAGAAGGTGTTTGACCGGGTAGAATGGGGGTTCTGGAGCGGTTTGGGATTAGACCAAGATTTGTGAACTGGGTGAAGCTATTATATAAGGAGCCGAGGGCGAGTGTCCGCACAAACAACATCAGCTCGAGATACTTTTCTCTCCACTGTGGGACTATGCAGGGATGTCCTATGTCCCCCCTGCCGTTTGCACTCGCAATTGAGCCGTAGGCCATCGCATTAAGAAGTTCGGGGGTATGGAAAGGAATAGTGTGGGGGAAATAGAGCATAGGGTGTCCTTATATGCCAATGACTTGCTGTTATATGTGTCAGAACCAAGTGTGTCGATAGGGGGAATATTGGAGCTGCTTCGAGTGTTTGGGTCTTTCTCGGGGAAAAAGTAAATCTAGACAAGAGTGAGTATTTTGTGGTGTCTCGGCCGGGGGTGGGGGAAGGGGTTGGGGGGGGCTGCCATTCCGTAGGGCAGGGACTCACTTTAGGTACCTGGGGGTGCAGGTTGCCCGGGAGTTGGGGCGGTGGGGGGGGGGGCTCCACAGGTACAACATTTCTAGTTTGGTGGGGAGGATGAAAGCTGATGTGGCAAGGTGGGATGGTCTCCCTCTGTCACTGGCGGGTCGGGTACAGGCGGTTAAAATGAACGTGTTGCTGCGACGTTTGTTTATTTTTCAATGCCTACTGATTTTCCTGCCAAAGACTTTTTTCAGAGAGATTGAGGGAAGGATTACCTCGTTTATATGGGGAGGGAAGGTGGCCAGAGTTAGAAAGGTGCTGCGACAGAGGGGAAGGCAGGCAGGGTTTGGGTCTTCCAAACCTGATGTATTACTGCTGGGTGGCGAATGTGAAGAAGGTGCGGAGCTGGATCAGAGGGGTTGATTCCCAGTGGGTCAGAATGGAGGAGAGTCTGTGCAGGAGGTCGGGACTAAAAGCACTAGCAACAGCGGCTCCCGATAGCTCCGGGGAAATACTCAGGGAGTCCGGTATGAATAGCTTCATTGAGAATTTGGAGGCAGTTTCAGCAACACATTTGGTTGGGGCTGGGGTCAAGGGAAATGCCGATTCGGGGGAACCACAGATTTGAGCCAGGGAGGTGGGATGGAAATTTTCAGAAATGGGAGGAGAAGGGATTAAGACACTAAAAGATTTGTTTCTTAGGGGTCGGTTTGCAGGATTGAAGGAGTTGGAAGCGAAGTATGGGCTGGAGCAGGAGAAATGTTTCGACACATGCAGGTTCGAGATTTTGCCAGGAAGGAGATACAGAACTTCCCGAAGGAACCAGCTTCCACGTTGCTGGAGGAGGTGCTGACAGCAAGGAAGGAAACTGGAGAAGGTGACAGTGTCAGCGGTGTACGGAGCTATGTTGGAAAAGGATAAGGTGCCACTGGAAGGGATCAAAGCAAAGTGGAAGGAAGAGTTGGGATAGGTTATGGAGGAGGGGTTATGGTGTGAGGTGCTGTGGAGAGTGAATGCCTCCACCTCATGCGCGAGGTTGGGGCTGATACAGCTGAAGGTGGTATACAGAGCACACCTCACGAGGGCGAGGATGAGCCGATTCTTTGAAGGAGCAGAAGATGTGTGTGAACGTTGCGGTGGTTGGGGGGGGCGGGGGGGGGGGGGGGGGGGGGGGGCGCTAATCACGTTCATATGTTTTGGTCCTGTCCAAAGCTGGAAGATTATTGGAAGGAGGTTTTTAGGGTAATTTCTAAAGTGGTGCACGTGAAACTGGACCCGGGCCCTCGGGAGGCCATATTCGGGGTGTCAGACCAGCCGGGGTTGGAAACAGGTGCGGAGGCAGATGTTGTAGTCTTTGCCTCGTTGATCGCCCGAAGGCGGATCCTGATGGGTTGGAGAGCAATCTCTCCACCCTGTGCCCTGGCGTGGCGGGGGGACCTGTTGAAATTCTTGATTCTTGAGAAGGTTAAGTTTGAACTGAGGGGAAGAATGGAGGGGTTCTACAATTCATGGGCATTATTCATTATGCACTTTCAAGAACTGGATAACATCGAACATTAGTTGGGGCGTGTGGGTGGGAGGGTTGGGGGGAGGGGGGCTGTGTGTGTTAACGGCGACTATGGGTGATCCCCAATTCCTTTTTGTCATTTATTTGTGTGAACATGCGGGCTAATGTTTGGGGCTTGGTGGGAGGATGGGATCATTGTTATTGATATGGGGATTGACATATTTGTTACTGATTATTGTTTATTGTTGGTAGGTGTAAATTAGGGAGAAAATGTGAAAAAAGGAGAATAAAAAATATAAACAAAAAAAAAATGAATGTCAGTTGTTGACCTTTCACCTTACTGCTCTGTTCTTTACCTTTTCAGGCTTTGTGTCCCAGCACTCTGTCATCAGATTGTGCATTCTATGGAACTGCACCTGCTCCAGGGTTCCCAGTGAAGGTCGCACGCCTTTGGCCAGCTTTTTAGCAATCTGTGCCTGGTGTTGCCCAAGGACTGGCCGTTGCCCAGACAGCAACTCATACAGGACCATTCCATATGAAAACATGTCAACCTTAAAAACAATAAAGCGTGGATTTATTTGTCAGAGTGGTTGTTAAATTTATGCCATTCTCATTTACTCTCTATTCATCAACAGCAATTGATACTGTCACAGAATTGTTCAATTTTTTTATCCATTCCTTTAGGGTTAATTTTTTTTGTAACCTGTTTGTTTTTAATCTTTATTGTTCAAAGACGTCTTTAGTTTCTGTAATTCAGATTATTCCTGCTACTGAGCTCCTTGTCAAACATCTTTGAAAGTTTGTACATTTGATCTGCTGTCAAGTAAGATTTGTTACTTCAGCTGGAGGTTTACAAAGTCTTACAAGGGCCGGATAGTGTTTCTGTAAAATTCATTCATGGGATAAGGGCTTCATTGGTACATCCTCAATGCTGTTACAGAGGGAAAACCAGGATTTTGACTTGGAGGGTGGTGGTTTTCCCAGGTATCTGCTGCTCTTGTCCTTCAGGTAGTTGTCACGGGTTTGGAAGGGATTGTCTTCGGAGGCTTGGTGAGTTCCTGAAGTGCATCTTGTAGATGTACATTGGAGATGGAGGGAGTGAATGTATGCAGATAGGGTGCGAATCAAGCAGGCTGCTTTGTCCTGGGTGATGCTGAGCTTCTTAAGTGTTGTTGGAGCTGCGCTCATCCAGGCAAGTGGAGAGTATTCCTTCATACTCCTGATTTGTGCCTTGTAGGTGGTGGACATGCCTTGGGGAGTCACGGGGTGAGTTACCTGCTGCAGGATTTCTAGCCTCTGACCTGCTCTTGTAGCCATAATATTTAAATGGCTAGTGCACAGAATGAAGATGGTCGATAGCTTTAAATTCCTGGGGGTCACCATCACCAACAGTCTGTCCTGGTCCACTCACGTTGATGCAACGGTCAAGAAAGGCCAACAACGTCTCTACTTCCTATAGAAGCTAAAGAAATTTGGCATGTCTGCATCAACTCTCACAAACTTTTACAGATGTGTGATAGAGAGCATCCTATCTGGCTGCATCACAGCCTGGTATGGCAACTGCTCGGCCCAAGATTGCAAGAAACTGCAGACTGTGTTGAACTCAGCACGACACATCTCACAAGCTTGCCACCCCCACATTGACTCTGTCTACACCTCCCGCTGCCTCAGGAAGGCAGACAGCATTATCAGAGACCCCTCCTACCCAGGCATTGCCTTCTTCCAGATCCTTCCATCAGGCAGAAGGTACAGAAGTCTGAAGACTCGCACATCCAGACATAGGAACAGCTTCTTCCCCACAGCTACAAGACCCCTTAATGACTCCCCCCTCGGACTGATCTGTTCCCTGTAAGAACACTATTCACGGTGCCCTGTGCTGCTCTTGCTCATGTATTTGCTTTGTTTGGCCCCTTGTTCCACACTGTAACCAATCACGTTTGTCATTGTTCTCTCTTGTGTCTACTATGTACGTACTGTGTACGTTCCTCGGCCCCAGAAAAATACTTTTTACTGTACTTCGGTACATGTGACAATAAATCAAATCAAATCAAAGGTTGGAGAACCGTGAAACCTCGCTTTGAGTCCCTGACACACTGCTGGGAAGCAATAAAGGAGAACACCAAAAGGAGCAGACCCCAAGGGTTGAAAGAGCCTCCCTGCTCTTATAATCTCTGCCACGACTGATAAAGGCAAGTGTCCCATAAACCTTCGGAACTGCCCTATTAACCTGTTCTGCTGCCTTCAGGGATCTGTGGACAACCACCCTAAGACCCATCTGTTCCTCTGAGCTTCCTAGTGTCCTGCCATTCCTGAGTACTCCCTTGTCAGGTTACTCCTTCCAAAGTGCATCACCTCGCACTTTTTAGGGTTAAATCCCATCTGCCACTGATCGACCCATCTGTCCTGTCTGTCAATATCCCCCTGTAATCTAAGACCTTCTTCCTCACTATTAACCACCTGGCCATCTTCGTGTCAAGTTGTACAGATTGCAGGAGGTTCAAGAGATAAAGAGATAGAGAGGCGGTGAGAGAGATAGGGAGAAGGTTAGAGTAATGGGGGGACATAAGAGTGATAGGGAGGAGATAAGAGTGATAGGGAGGAGATAAGAGTGATAGGGAGGAGATAAGAGTGATAGAAAGAGGTTACGGAAGTAGGGAGAGTGTTAGATAGGGAAGTTGTTAGAGGATAGAAAGGAAATGAGAGGGATGGGAAGGAGGTTATAGTGAAAGGGAGGAGGTGAGAGAGATAGGGAGGAGTTTAGAGGGATAGAGATGGTGCCAGAGAGATAGGGAGGGGGGTAGAGTTATAGGGTGGAGGTTAGGGTGAAAGGGAAGAGGTGGGAGAGACAGAGAAGAGATGAGAGAGATAGGGGGAAACTTAGAGGTATTGAGGTGGTGCTAAATATATAGGGAGGGGTTTAGAGTGAATGGGAAGAGGTTAGACTGATAGGGAGAAGGTGAGAGGGACAGAGAGGAGGTTAGGATGAAAGGGGGGAGGTTAGGATGAAAGGAAGGTTAGGGTGAAAGGGGAGAGGTGAGAGAGATATGGCGGAGGTTAGAGGGAGAGATGGTGCTAGATATATCGGAAAGGGGTTAGAGGTAATTGGGAGGAGGTTAGAACGATAGGGAGGAGATGAGAGAGATAGAGAGGAGGTTAGGATGAAAGGGAGGAGGTTAAGGTAAAAGGGAGTTGAGAGAGATAGGGAGGAGGTTGGAGGGACAGTATAGTGCTAGAGAGATAGGGGGCACGATCTAATGGAAAAGTTTCTAAGCGTATTTGTGGGTTTTGCTGGAGATCCCAGCGGCTCTGTCAGCAAGTTACCCACTGCTATCTAACCACATTCAGGGCGCAAATTAACTAAATGGGCACAAAGTACCATGGTGAGCATGTTTAGCCACGCATTTCCCGGCACTCACAGCGCCAAGAAACACACTATTAAATGTCACTTGGGTTAGATAGAGAGCCTTAGCGGGGAAAGCGTGGCCAAAGCTGAACATATCCCTATTTTATCCACACAGTAGCTCCGCTCACCAGAAATGTTCATCACCGGGGAGTTGATCTCAGTGGCCAGACTGGCTCCTCAGAGATTGGGCCGCCATTTTGAAAGGGTGCCCCCGTCTCTAAGTGAGGTTGCAGGTTTCCCACATCCCCCCACCCATGGGCAATGTCACCCCCCACCCAGGGCATTACCTCACACCCGCCCAAGTGATGACACCCCGTTATGGGTTTGCTGAGGGACCCCCCTTTTCAGGCCTTCCCACCCCCTCCTTTCAGGCCCCCCCTTGCAGTACCCCATTCTTCACCCCCTCAACCTTCCGGAAGCCATTTCATTCCGGCCCTGTACCCCCCAACCCCCTCCAACCTCCTCTCATGGGCATGTCCCCCTCAAGCCGTGACCTTTGGCAGTACCACCTTGGGGAGTTTCACAATGACCGCGTTGGCAAGATCACGGCCCACATTCAACGGCTCGAGGTTCTCGCCATTACTGGCTCCCTCGCCATGTAAATTGTCCTACTCGCGCCTTAGCAGCTCACTGCTAAAAAGGAGGAGCTGCTTTTAAGCGCTCCCTCACCACTCATTCCTAGTCAACAAACAAGCATGGCTGTACTAGACCTGCTCCATGCGATGGGAATGCTTCTTGACGCGGGAAGAATGGCGGGGACCCTGTTCTCTTGAGGGGGTCAGAGGACCAGCAACAGGGTCAGCAATGCTGCCTGGGAGGCAGTGGCAGCCAGTTCGGGCAGCATGACCAGGAGGACCGTCATCCAATGTCGGAAGACGACCAACAACCTCCACTGAGCTGCAAGCGTAAGTACCACCTCTCTCCTGGCATCAGTTCTGCCTGCCACCCCTCATACAAAACACCCTGCCCCCCCAATCCATTGGGTGATGCCTCGTACCCTCCACACATCCGATCTTCGTGCTTGTTCCTCAGAACCCCCTGGCACCCACTTGCACAACCCTGCCATGTCCAGGTTTGGTGCCCACGCAATGCCATCTGCTATAAAGCAACTTGACCCATCAAGCATGCGGCTCACAATGCCCTTTTTTTGTCCTCGCAGGAGAAGATAGTCCATAATAAGTGGGAAAGGGCCAAGACGGGGAGCGGAATTCTGGAGATTTGAGTCTCACTCGCTATGAGGAATGTACCGTGGAAATCACGGGGTTGCCCAAGGAGAGAGCAGACACTGACAGCGAGATTTCCCTGTGCCAGAGAGTTGCCCCTTCACCCAGATGACCTGTCTTGAGTGAGTTGGTCATGTCAGCCAAAATGATCCTTCCCTATCACTGACCCCATGTTTATTGTCTCGCAGGATCACCATCTGATGGGCCGGGTCACCCAGAGTCATATCCCCCGCCTCACCACACAAGAGAACACGTCGGAGGAGAGCTCTGAGGAGACGACCATCGAAGCAGCATAGCTTTCACCCGCATCCTCCACCAATTCAGAGACACACACCTCAGTGGGCAACATTAGTGGACAAGCTTCTGGGACACAATCTGGTGAGCACCACACAGTTGCTGATGCACGTCAGGTGGGGACAGGAACATCCAAGGGAGTCAGCAGTCGGAGGTTTGCTGAATCCCAGGAATCAGCTGGGTCCCAGTCAGATGCCGAGCCTCTGGACAAGGTTCTCCCAGAGCTGATGCAGATGAAAGGACACAGCTGTGAGATTCAGAAGGGGGTTTCAGTGACATTCCAGCAATTGCAGGGTTGTTGGAGGAGCCTAAAAGTCTGCAGGCACATGAAATAGTGCTAGAAATGCGTGGCACTGAGGCCAAGACTGATGGAGTAGCGACCGAGTGGAAAACCTGGCGCACAATGTCTGGTCTGGAGTGGTGGTGTCTAAGGCAAGATTCAGACTGTGACGGCCATGGTTGAGGGCCTCGGCATCATGTCCCAGACCATGTGGACATTGCAGAGGCACTGCAGTGCATGGCCTAGTCACTGAGGAACATTATAGAATCTACAGTGCAGAAGGAGGCCATTCGGCCCATTGAGTCTGCGCTGGCCCTTTTTTGCAAAGAGCACCCTGCCTAAGCCTACACACCTCCACCCTATCCCTGTAACCCAACCCAACCTTTTTGGACACTAAGGGGCAATTTAGCATGGCCAATCCACCGAACCTGCACATCTTTGGACTGTGGGAGGAAACCGGAGCACCCGGCGGAAACCCACGCAGACACAGTGAGAAAGTGCAAACTCCGCACAGACAGTGACCCAAGCCGGGAATCGAACCTGAGACCCTGGAGCTGTGAAGCAACTGTGCTAACCACTGTGCTACCGTGCTGCCCTATTGCTGAGAGCGTCGACACCATGGTTTCCACAGGTTGGGGAGACTAGAACCGAAGGCATAGCCTCAGGCTGAAGGGATGATCTTTTAAAAGTGAGATGAGGAGGACTTTCTTCAGCCAGAGAATGATCAATCTGTGTAACTCATTGCCATAGAAGGCTATGGAGGCCAAGTCACTAAGTGTCTTCAAGATAGAGATAGGTAGGTTCTTGATTCTTGAGGGGATCAGGGGTTACGAGGAGGGGAAGGGAGATGCAGGAGAATGGGGATAAGAAACATATCAGCCATGGTTGAATGGAAGAGCAGACTTGATGGGCTGAATGGCCTAATTCTGCTCCTATATCTTGTGGTCTTCACAGCCAGCAAGTGGGTGAACCAGTTTACGTTAGCTGCAGAGGGCCAGGAGCATTGTGCTCTGTTTGGCTCCCAGCACAAACCCTGTTGAGCAGCTCTCCCACTATTCCCCCAGCAGAGCAGGGCGTGCAATGCAGCGGAAGAATCCCCCCCAATAATGATGCAGTTCTGAGTACTGTGGCCGGAGTCTGATGTTGAAATTGCAAAATGTTAGCTGCTCAGGAACTAATATCGCTGCGTGCAAACAAGTTCTGTTTCATACCTTTTCGTCATAAACAATTCCAGGCATGACTTCTGGTGCCTGATATCCAGGGGTACCTTCAACACCAAGAGCTCCTTGATGGTACGACTGACGAGATATCCCATAATCGGACAGCTTCACATTCACTGGCTCTGTCAGTTCCAGAGTCCAAACTAAAACGTTATCGGACTTCAGGTCACAGAAGATGATGTTTTTTTTGTGAAGATAGGCCAAGCCAACAGCAATCTGATAGGCAATTCTGTGAGTTAGCATGTGTCCCAGGGGTATAAACAAGGTGTCTGTTCGAAAGAGAATAATTGTTTTACACTTACATCATGAGTAATCTGCAGTTCATTTCAGATAGCTATCCTTTCACATTGTGATAGAAATTAAAATTAGGGTAAATCATGAAACTCTATTATTCAATAATGGGATCTACACCATGTCCTGCTTAAAATCTGCTTCTAATTTTCCCTTTGTTCAATACTGTTTTAGATTTAGCGTTTACTCCTCAATCTCTTCACATTTTACCCCATTTTCCCGATAGTTATTTTTTGGATTTATTAATAAATTTAGAGCACCCAATTCGTTTTATCCAATTAAGGGGCTATTTAGCGTGGCCAATCCACCTACCTTGCACATATTTGTGTGTTGTGGGGGTGAGACCCACGCAGACACGGGGAGAATGTGCAAACTCCACATGGACAGTGACCCGGGGCCGGGATCGAACCCGGGTCCTCAGCGCCGTGAGGCAGCAGTGCTAACCACTGAGCCACCGTGCCACCCCTTCCAGATAGTTTCTGACTCTCCAAGGGTGTATTGTGCCTGATTCACTCTATGCCAAAGTATTTTTCACTCTTACCTTTTGAATATTCAGTCAGCACAGTATTGAGACTGCCCATTGGAGCCAGCTCCAAGGCAAAGCAAAGTGGGTGAATACTAATGCCAATCAGAGACACAATGCACGGGTGCTGCAAGGAATGAAGCAGGCTGGCCTCCTGACGGAACTCAGAGAAATTACGCAATGCCTCCATAGCTTCCAGGTGCCTGAACATTGAATCTGAAATGGAAGATTAAAAAGGTAACTTTCGCCAGTTATGTTAAAGTGGACAACAGAGACAAAGTCAGCTTCCAGGGCTTTGGCTTTTGTTAAATTCGTCTTTTTTCTTTCTCCAAGCCACACACCATACTGACTTGGAAATAAATCACCATCCCTCCATCATCACTGGGCCCAGATCCTGAAACTCCCTTCCTAACTGCACTGTGGGTGTACCAACACCACATGGACCACAGAAGTTCAAAATGGCGGCTCATCACCATCTTCTCAAAGGCAATTATGAGGCCGGCAACAAATGCTGTTCGAGCCAAGAGTGTCCAAACTTTGTCAATGACTTAAAAGCATTCCCATACTGCCAACCTTTCGTGTTCAACATCCCTCAGTGCTAAATGTTACCATTTAAGGTCTGTCATTGCTAACTCTTATTATTATAGATTTTCACTGTATGTTCATGTACTTCATATGTAATCGGTGGGATTTTCCTCGCAAATCGCAGTGAAACGAGCAGCCCGCCATTGGGCACGGTGGGATCTCCTGGTCTGGTTGTCAACAGGGCTTCCTGTAGAATGTACCCCTTGCCACTGGAAAACCCGCAGTGGGGGTTTGGCGTCATCGACAGGAGTGGAAGGTCTGGTCAATACCTCTCATTGCGCACAGACAATAGTTAATATCCCTAAAATGCTAATCATCAACATTTTTGATCTCCCAATGCTAACCTTCAATTATACATTTTGGACCATAACTTCCTGGTTCCTCAGCGTCAGATTTGGGGGAAACCCCAATGATGTGCCAGGGGATCCCTCTTGGAAGTTCCCACATAAGGATTTACCCAGCAATTGGCCAGTAGGGCTAACTTCCACTGGGAGGGATGACTTGCGTGGGGAACCATCCGACAGAAGCTATTTAGAATCATCACAGAATCATAACAATCAGAGAATTCCTCGAGTGCAGAAAGAGACCATTCAGCCCATTGAGCCTGCACTGACCCTTTGAAAGAGCACCCTACTATAGCGCCCTAACCCGGTAACACCATAACCCCGTCTGAGATGCACATCTTTGGACACTAAGGGGCAATTGAACATGGCACAGTTCACCTAACTTGCATATCTTTGGACTGTGGGAGGAAACTGGAAACCAGAGCAGCTGAAGGAAACCCACGCAGACACGGGGGAGAAAGAGCAAACTCCACACAGAGAGTCACCCAAGGCTGGAATTGAACCTGGGTCCCTGGTGCTGTGAGGCAGTAGTGCTAACTACTGAGCCACCGTGCTATACTCATCGGGCGGAACCTTTTAAAAAAAATAAATTTAAAGTACCCAATTAATTTGCTTTCCAATTAAGGGGCAATTTAGCGTGGCCAATCCACCTACCATGCACATCTTTGGGTTGCCCATGCAGACACGGACAGTGACCCAGGGTCGCATTAAGCAGAACCTCACCAGAATTTGCCAAAGTCTCAGTCTGGGACAGAAAACCAGTGTGTAATGCTCCAGGTGCACAGACGAGTTTTCTTGCAAAAACTTGAACCACTTACATAAGAAAAAGAGTGGGTGTGGTTTACGCTGTCACCCTGGCGGGGCCTCACAGGGCTGGGAATCGACTCCAAAGAGATTGGGCCACCACCTTTAAAGGGCACCTCGATCAGTGCTGCAACCAAACAGGCCCCAGCCACGATCATGGACTTATTGGGGGCTCTGCCTCCCCGCCCAGCAATCCTCGCTGACATGGCCCAACCCTCAACACCCAGACCCCTCAGAGAATGCACCACATTTCCCCCCCCCCCCCCCCCCCCCCAATATGATGCCCCATATCCTCCTCACGCCCCTGATCTCTCAAGGGATGTCCCTCACCCCCCAGGGGATGCCCTACATCACCCCCACACCCCAGATCCCTCACACCCCCCCCCCCCCCCCCCCCAGGGGTTGCCCTCCAACACCACCCACACTCCCAGGGTACCTCTCAGACCATGAACCTCATCGTACCCCACACCAACCTGACCGGGCCAGACCCCCATCCCCCCGAAAAGGAGGGGGATCACATGGGAGGGGGGGATTGGTGGGGAATTGGGGGATAGGTGGGGGATGGTAGCATGCTGGTTGCAACAAGTCTCATGGAGACGGCAGAAAAAGGAAGTAGACAGCAGACATATTAAGTGGCCCGAGAACAAGGGTAGTCCCGGGCAAACAGGGCCAGGCTCTGGGTGAGCATGGCTGACCCCCAAAGAAGACGGAGGATCATGTGGAGCCTCTCGCTTCACATTCTGGGAGGCAGTGATCAGGGGGAAATAATAGCTTACAGGGCCCTTAGGGACAGGAAAGAAAGGCAGTCAGGCAGGGGCTGATCGGGTTCATACTGGAAGTGGATCCACAGCTCTGACCGTGGAACTACTGACAGAGACGTTAAAGTTAAAGATGGATTTCGACCTGCTCTCCAGTGGGAAAGCAGTCAACCAGCTCTGCCAGTCACGGGGACCTTCTACGAAGCTGGGGACAAGGCCAGCCACCTGCCAGCACACAGGAAAAAGGCTGTCTCAAGGGAAGTAGCACAGGTTAGGGACAGGAAGAGGAAGATGATCGCGGCCCCGAACAAGGTCCACGGGGACTTCGCAAATTTATACTGAAGCCTGTACACCTCCGGGAGGGTGACTCGGAGATGAAACAGTTCCTCAATGGACTGGACATAAAAATGCTTTTCACTGTACTTCAGTACATGTGACAATAAATCAAACATACCAATTGTGGGAGAAGATACGAAACAGGGGCTGGAAGCACTGCTAGTGCTGGGTGAAACCATGGAATGCATTAATTCCATGCAGTCAGGGAAGGCACAGGGACGGTATGTTTGTGGCAGCACTGGCCCCGCACCTGTGGGAGACGTTCAATGATTCGCTGTCGAAAGGGGCCCTGCTGCCCACAAAAGGCCGGCACTGATCCCCAAAAAAGGACAAGGACCCGACGGAGTGTGGGTCATCCAGACTCACCTGACTCCTGAACACACTGACGCCAAAGTCCTGGCGAAAGCGCTGGCAAGACGACTGGAGAGTTGCCTGTCAGAAGTGATCAGGGAAGATCAGACCGGGTTTGTCGAGGGCAGACAGCCAACAGTGAACATCAGGCCCCTGCTGACCCTGCAGCCGCGCACACTTACACCCCACACACACGCACTGATCTCACCCGATAAGATTGTGGCGGTTGTGCTGGACTGCGTAACCGTGGATCTTGTTGGAATGGTGGGATACGGGCCCGAAACCGAGGATGTGGGTGAGTGACCTCGCAGAATTCCTCAGGTTGGAAGAATTCAAGTGCACCTTGAGAGGACTCCGGTTTGCCCGGAGATGGAAACCGTTTATCGACTTCTTCAAGGATAGTTAAGAAGTCGGGGGAGGTGGGGGAATCTGGGGTTAACAAATGAGGCAGAGTAGGTGGAGGGTAACGGCAGGGAGGGTGGGGTGGTGGAGAGTTAGTTATTTATTTGTTTTGTTATGCGATTTCCTGTTCTCTTTTTGGTTTTGGTTGTGTTTGATATATATATATATATAATATATAAATGCCTTAATAAAAACATTTAAAATAAAGACATGTAAAGATGACAGAGGGGTACTGACGGTGAGGGAGATGTATGTGGACTAGATTAACAACCCTGGGGGAACTATCAGAGAAGTTCCAACTCCCAAAAGGGAATGAACTTTGATACCTGTAGCTGCGAGACTTTCTCCCCAAGAACCACAACGTTCGTCCAGCTACCTAGACAAACCCTACTGGATAGAATGCTAGCACAGGACTGGCTAGGGGAAGACAAATGTGGCGCCATATACTGATGACGTTTGGAAGAGGTCAGGAGCCCGCTGGATGAAACACGATGGAAATGGGGGAGGAACTGGACATGGAGATAGGGGGAGGACTCTGGATCGAGGTGCTGCACAAGATCAACTCCACCTTCTCTTGTGCAGAGTTATACCTAATGCAACTCAAGGTGGTGCACGGAGCCAACCTAACCAGAACATGGATGAGTGGATTCTTCCCGGAGGTGGAGGACGACTGCGAGCGCTATCGGGGGGGGGGGGGTCCCAGCCACCACGCCCACATTTTCTGGTCCGGCCCCAGACTCTCAATTCGGGACAGCCTTCTTCGAGGTCATGTCCAGGGTGGTGGGGGTAAATATGGAGCCATGCCCAATTTGTGACGGGCTCCGGGGTGCCAGAGCATCCAGAGCTCTTCACAGCGAGAGTGGCAGACGCCCTGGCTTTCGCCTCCCTGATCGTCCGGCAGACACTTTGTCTTGGATGGAAATCAGCACCAACCTAGCCGAGTTCCTCAAGCTGGAAAAAATAAAATTCACAACCTGGGAATCGGATGAGAGATCCTACTACACGTGGAAGAAATTCACCAGCCTCTTCGAAGACCTGTTCGCAACCAGTGAATTGGGGAGGGGGGAGATCCTATTTCACTTTCTCCATCCTGTGTATTTGATGAGTAGAGTATTGTTATATTTATCTTTGTCACTGTAAATACCATTTTCTTCTCAGTTCTATATACACTAATGCAAATAATAAAATGCCAATATTTCTGTCACTGGGATTTACTGTTATGGCTGTTGTAATTTTTGATACATGTTTTGGTTTGCTTTGGTTCTGTAATTTTTGATACAAAATGTTAAAGGTCTACTAAAAATATTTTTTCAAAATATGGTGTCACCTCCAACTAATCATAATTAATGTCATTGTACAAATGGGGTCTCCTACGATAAGGATGAAGTTCTGGAGCTGAACCTGGGGCTCTGACCAATCTCCATCACTTTGGGCTCTCATAGATTGAATGGGGGAAATTTTTAATATCTGCAAAATACTCCACACGTACCAAAGCCTATTCAGGGTGAAAATGACAAAAGCCTTTGCTCAGGGCAAGCCTGACGGACACACGGACAGGTTCCCTGGAAGCACATTTAAATTTCTCCAATTGTTTCCCTGATACACCTGGGCCGAAAGTCTCCCGTACCCGGCGGGGTGGGGGGTCCCGGCGTAGCGGAGTGGCGCCAACCACTCCGGCGTCGGGCCTCCCCAAATTCTCCGCACCTTTAGGGGCTAGGCCCGCGCCGGAGTGGCTCCCGCTCCGCCGACTGGCACCAATGGCCTTTGGCGCCACGCCAATCGGCGTTGGAGATGGCCGAAAGGCCTTCGCCGGTCGGTGTGAGTCCGTGCATGCGCCAGAGCGTCAGCGGCCGCTGACGTCACCACCGGCACATGCGCAGTGGAGGGGGTCTCTTCCGCCTTCGTCGAGGCCGTGGCGGCGGCGGAAGAAAAAGAGTGCCCGCACGGCCGAACGGCACAGGCTCGCCCGGCGATCGGTGGGCCCCAATCGCGGACCAGGCCACCGTGGGCGCACCCCCCGGGGTCCGATCGCACCGCGCGCCCCCACCCCCACCCCAGGACACACTCGCGCAGCCTGCTCCCGCCGGCACAGAGGTGGTTTAAACCACGTCGGCGGGAGAGGCCTGACAGCAGCGGGACTTCGGCCCATCACGGGCCGGAGAATCGCCACGGGGCGCCCCAATTTGTGACGGGCTCCGGGGTGCCAGAGCATCCAGAGCTATTCACGGTGAGAGGGGCAGACGCCCTGGCCTTCGCCTCCCTGATCGCCCGGAGAATTCCGGTCATGGCGGGGGTGGGATTTACGCCGGCCCCAGGCGATTCCCCGACCCTGCGGGGGGTCGGAGAATTCCGACCCTGATTCCTGCAGGAAGGTGCTGATATTATTGGTGCTAACACAATCTCAAAGTCCACACTAGTGATACTCCGATATTAACACATTCAGTGACAAGATATTTACCTGGGTTAAAGTCATCAGATTGATGTTGGCATTTTTTGAAGTGGAATCTCTTGACTGCTATGGGTACTGTGTTATATGTCGCTCTGTATACCGTTGTCCCACTTCCTCCTTGACCTAGGATATGGTTTGTATCTTCACCCTGTTTCAGACAACCCATTTCCAGAAATAACCTGTATAATGACATTAAACATTACCACAGGAATAATACTCCGACACGCTGTTCAGAATGCAATTCAGACAAAGACAAACAGAAAGATAACTATTTATACAAGGCTTGGTGGCCTGCAGGCTGGATTGTTGGCCCCAGAGCCACTGATCGACATACTGGACAGACGGGGCAGTGATTCTCTGCAAGTTCAGCTCCAATCACAGACTGATAATCTCCCATGTTTGATGCTCATCTGTGAGCCTATCAGCAGCAAACAAGGGAGAGAAATAGGCCGTTATTGGAGGAACAGTAAATACCAGCAGCAGTGAATATACTGGGTGTGGTGAATGTAATATATATATATATATATATATATATATATATGATAATTCACACTGTCTTTGTAAGCGCAGTAGTGCTATCCTACCACTAGGGGGTGTAGCGCTGGGAGTACTCAGGAACTTGTACTGGGCTCCACCCGTGGCTGCGTCCACGACTCCTCCCCCTAGTGCCTCGCTAAAAGGGCCCCAGCTTCCAACTCCCCAGCTACTCGAAGTAATCGCTCCCCTCACTCGCAGGCCCGCGGGGCCCGAAACGCTGTGGCCTATGCCCCGACTCCTCCCCCTCCAGGCTCCCATTCGGTCCAGATCCAGGGGCGCACCGCCGCGACACTCACAATCCGAGGCGCTAGCTACTCGAAATTCAAACTCTACGTTTTGCCCGAACTCTGCGCGCCACTCTTATTAGGCCTAGACTTCCAATGTAACCTCAAGAGCCTCACCCTCAGCTTCGGAGGGCCCCTGCCCCCACTCACGATCTGCAGCCTCGCTACGCTGCAAATCCCCCCCCCCTCCTCTCTTCGCCAATCTCACAAAGGACTGTAAACCCGTAGCCACTCGTAGCAGCCGGTATAGCCTGCAGGATAGGGTATTTGTCAGAGCAGAGGTCCAACGGCTTCTCAGTGAGGGGATTATAGAGGCCAGCAATAGTCCCTGGAGAGCTCAGGTGGTGGTCGTTAAGACCGGGGGAAAATTCCGTATGGTGGTCGACTACAGTCAGACCATAAATAGATTTACGCTCCTCGACGCGTATCCCCTCCCCAGGATTGCAGACATGGTAAACCAGATCGCCCACTACCGGCTCTTTTCCACGGTGGATCTGAAGTCTGCATACCATCAGCTCCCAATCCGCCCGGAGGACCGCCACTACACGGCATTCGAGGCCGATGGCCGCCTCTTCCATTTCCTCCGGGTCCCTTTTGGCGTCACTAATGGGCTCTCGGTGTTCCAATGAACAATGGACTGAATGGTGGACCAGTACGGGCTGCGGGCCATGTTTCCGTACTTGGACAATGTCACCATCTGCGGCTATGACCAGCAGGACCACGACGCCAACCTCCACCGTTTTCTCCAGACGGCACAGAAACTGAACCTCAAGTACAACAAGGAGAAATGCGTTTTCTGCACAACCAGACTAGCCATCCTCGGCTATGTCGTGGAAAACGGAGTCCTGGGCACTGCCCCCTCTTAGAACACCCCCTCCCCCATTGCCCCAAGGCCCTCAAACGGTGCTTGGGCTTCTTTTCCTACTACGCCCAGTGGGTCCCTCAATATGCGGACAAAGCCCGCCCACTCTTTAGGGCCACACGATTTCCCCCGTCAGCCGAGGCACGCCAGGCCTTCGACGGCATCAAGGAGGACATCGCCAAAGCGGCCATGCGGGCGGTGGATGAATCCACTCCATTTCAGGTAGAGAGCGGCGCCTCAGAGGTAGCTCTTACCTCGACAAGGGCATTGCCTCGAGCAGGACTACCAGCTACAACCCCAGGGGGAATGGGCAGGTGGAAAGGGAGAACGCGACGGTCTGGAAGACCGACCTACTGACCCTCCGGTCTAGAAAGCTCCAAGTCTCCCAGTGGCAGGAAGTCCTCCCAGACGCGCTCCACGCTATTAGGTCCCTTTTGTACACAGCGACCAACCAGACCCCTCACGAGAGGCTCTTCATTATTTCCAGGGGCACTACCACGGGGGTCTCACTTCCGGCATGGCTGAGGACGCCGGGCCCCGTACTTCTGAGGAAACACGTCAGGGCGCACAGAACCGACCCCCTTGTTGAAAAGGTGCGCCTGCTCCACTCCAACCCCCAGTACGCATTTGTCGAGTTCCCTGGCGGCCATCAGGACATGGTATCCCTCCAGGATCTGGCACCCGCCGGATCCAGCGCCCCCTCTACCCCCACAGAAGGACCTCTCACCCTACACCCCATGCTGGCGCCCCCTCGCGCTCTCGAGCCCACTCCACCAGTTCCGCGCCCCCGCGCCGGCCAGCCCCCAGCACCCCCAGTCCCCGGTCAAACCAGAACAGTATGAAGCTCGGACACAACCCTCCCTGGAGTCCGCCATCGTACCCCAGCACACAACACCCATCCAGCCACCACAAGAGGCTGCAACCCCGGTGCTCCGCAGATCACAGCGGACAATTCGACCACCAGACAGACTGACGTTGTAGGCCACCACCCCCGCCGGACTTGATTTTTTTGCAGGGGGTGAATGTGGTGAATGTAATATATATATATAAATTGGCAGAGGACTTCCGGTCGACAAGCGGAGTGGTCGCACGGAGAGGGGCTTCCGCAGGGTAACGAAGTTGGGGCCTTTCTCTCCGCAGCGGCAAAGAGCAGGGAAGGGACGATCACCCCCCCCCCCCCCCCCCCAACAAACCTGTCGGCGGAGGATCCTCGGCGGCGGCAGCAGGAGCGGTTGGGCGGCGGCAGCAGGAGCGGCGGCGGCAGGTCCACCCCCCCCCCCCCAACGCAGGCCAGGAGCGGCGGCGGCAGGTCCACCCCCCCCCCCCCAACGCAGGCCAGGAGCGGTGCGGCAGCGGCCAGGACCGAAGCGGGGCACAGCCGGCGGCGGCGACCTAACCACCCCCATCGGGAGGACGCGGGGTGCGAAGTGCGGCAGCCCGAACGGAGCAGCGGGCACCGACCCAACCCCCCCCAAGCCGGCAGCGACCACCACGAGGCAAGGACAAAGAGACTGGACAAAAGCCTCTCTCTCTCTAACCTGGGTGAGTGAGGGGAAAGGAAGAAAAAAAAAGGACTTATATAAAAAAAACAACAGAAAACTGTTAAAGAGAGAGGGGGGAGGGTACTATTTTCTCTCTTTTTACACTCTCTCCCATCCAAAGTAAGCCCACCTGAGAGGAGTTGCATAAAAGAGGGGGGGAATAATTAATAAATAAATAAATAAATAAAATAAAGTGGTAAAGGAAAGAAGGGAAGAGAGGGGGGGGGAAAAAAAGGAAGAGACAAAATAAATAAATAAATAAATAAATAAAATAGGGTGCGGAAAAGGGGGGGAAAGAAAAACAAGGGGAGAAGAAAAGATGAAAGGGAAGGGGGAGAAAAAAAACGCCAGAAGGGAGCCAAGGCAGAGGGAGAGGGGGCACCAGAAGCAGACGGGACAAGGGGCAAGCCAGCTCAGGCGAGCGAATCAGCGCACGAAGCAGCGGAACGGATGGATTGCTGCATCAAAAAGTGCTGGACAGACAGGTGCCCTCCCCCCTGGGGCTAGAGGGGGGCTGGAATTGGAAGGCAGCCTTTACCGAGGTGCTGAGGGAGCAGCTGCAGGTAATCAAGGCAGAGGTGAAAGCAGACGCAGAGGCCACAGTACAGACAGCAGTGGCCAGGGCCATGTCAGGGGTCCAGCAGGCTCTGACCAGATTGGAGGACAAATTGGATGCCCAAGGGGAGAAACTGGAAGCCCAGGAGGCGACCATTAAGGAGCTGGAGAAAGCAACGACCGACATGAGCGACCGGGTCACGGCCCTGGAGAGGGAAGTGGCGAGACTGGGCGCAACACAGGGGAGCCTGAAGGGCAGGGTAGATGACCAGGAAAGCTGCTCGAGAAGGCAAAATGTAAGGATAGTGGGCCTGCTAGAGGGGATCGAGGGTAGAAACCCCACAGCATACGTGGCTGAGATGCTGGGCAACTTAGTGGGGAGGAACACTTTCCACATCCCACCGGAAATGGACAGAGCACATCGGTCGCTGCGCCCGAAGCCCAAGGCAGGGGAACAACCGAGAGCAGTCATAGCCAAACTGCACTGGTACCGGGATAGGGAGACAATCCTGCGCTGGGCCAAGGAAAATAGAGCCTGCAAATGGGAAGGACACGCCATCCAAATCTATGAGGATCTTGGAGCAGACATAACTAAGAGATGGGCTGAGTTCAACAGTGCGAAAGCAGCTCTCCACAGGAGCAGAGTGCGTTTTGGTATGCTGTATCCAGCGAAACTCTGGGTCACATACCGAAACAGGGAATATTTCTTTACAGCCCTCGCTGAGGTGAATAGGTTCGTCGAGGAGCACGGGCTGGAAAACAACCAGCGGGGGTAGGGGCGAGGGGCCCCTGGCAAGGGGCAACGACACGCCGACGGGGGGGTTGGGGAGGGGCAAGGCAATGCCAGCCCCCCCCCCCCCCCCCCCCCCCCCCAGCAGGAACACCCAGAGCAAAAAACAAACCAGCGCCCAAGGGACCGCTCCAGGTGGGAGGCCAGGCCCCAGCACGAGGGAACGAGAGTATTGGAGAAGGGAGAGCAGGCGAGAGGGGTGCAGGGTAGGATGGGGGAAGAGCGGGCAGAAAACCGTAGAGGCCAGGCAGGGGAGAAGCGAGACAAAAACCCCCGAGAGGGGAGCCCCCGTACTAGCGGGAAAGCTAGCGCCGGGGGCACGCAACAAAGCAGGGCCGCAGCGCACCCCCAACAGGGGGGAAGGCGCCAGGCAGGGGAGGGGGGGGAACACCCGTCAAAGTTGGGAGAGCAAACGGGGACAGGAATAGGGGATAGAGGGGCAAAGGAGGGGTATACGGGGGAGGAGGGAAAAGGGAGAGACGGGGGGGGGGGGGGGGGGGGGGGGGGGGCACACAGGGAGCAAGAGACCGGGGAGGGGCAATGCAGGGACGAAGGGACAAAAGAGGCCAGAAAAGGACCAGGGCTACAAAGTGCCACAACCAAGGGCTCGAAACAAGGAACCGCTGCAAGCACCCACCCAGTACGGTCTGTGGGTGAAGGCGGCCACCAGAGTGCAGGGGACTACCCGCGTGGCGGACACACAGTGGACGGCCATGGCGGGTGCCCCCGGGACAAGGGGAAACCCCGGAGCGCAGAGACCCGACCGCATGGGGAGAGCAGTGATAGTGGCCATCCTGGACGGCCCCCTAACAAAGGGAAACCCCAGAGGACAGGGGCGCGTCCACCAGATAAATATGGTTAATCCCACAGGAACGAGGGGGCAGAAGCCCCCCACCAGGATAATCACCTGGAACGTAAGGGGACTTAACGGCCCAGTGAAGAGATCTAGAGTCCTCACCCACCTCAGAAACATGAGGGCCGACATAGTCTTCCTCCAAGAGACGCACCTGAGGGAGCAGGACCGACTGTGGGTAAGAAAGGGCTGGGTGGGACAAACCTATCATTCCTGTTATGGGACAAGGGCCAGGGGGGTGGCGATCCTGATCGGCAAGAGGACAATGTTTAGGGCGTCAAAGACGGTTACAAACCCAGGGGGGCGGTATGTCATGGTCAGCGGGGCCCTAGATGGGGTACTGGTAGTTCTAGTCAATGTGTACGCTCCCAACTGGGACGACACGAGTTTCATCAAAAAGACCATGGCAGAAATCCCGGACATAGCAACGCATCGACTAATCATGGGGGGGGACTTCAACTGTGTACAGGATCCAAAGACGGACAGATCAAACCCCAAAACGGGGCAAACCTCAAGCATGGCAAGGGAACTCAGTCACTTTATGGAGCAGATGGGAGCAGTGGACCCCTGGAGGTTCACCCACCCGGGGGAGAAAGAATTCTCCTTCTTCTCCCAGTACACAACGTGTACACCAGAATTGACTTCTTTGTGGTGTGGAAAACGGTGCTTCCAGGGATAGACAAAGTGGAATACTCCACAATTGTGATATCAGACCACGCACCACACTACATGGACGTGCGGCTAGAGACAGGAAGGGCCCAGCACCCCACATGGAGGTTGGACGGTGCCTTACCAGTTGACAAGGCCTTCAGCGAAAGGATAGCAGAGTACACGGAGAACAACCAAAATGGCGAGGTACACGGAGAACAACCAAAACGGGGAGGTCTCACCCTCCACGTTCTGGGAAGCGCTTAAGGCCGTACTAAGAGGGGAAATCATTGCCTTCAAAACGCAAAGAGATAGGGAGGAAAGGGTGGCTAGGCAGAAGCTGGTCGACTCCATACTGGAGGTAGACCGTAAATACTCCGAGGCCCCGACCGTAGAGCTCCTGGCGGAGAGGAAAGAACTACAAAGGAACTTTGACCTGCTCGCCACCAGGAAAGCAGTGCACCAACTCCGCCAGGTGCGCGGGACCCTGTACGAACACGGAGACAAAGCCAGCCGCCTGTTGGCACACCAGCTGAGAAAGCAGGCAGCCAGCAGAGAAATTGGGAAAATCAGGGGTACCAGAGGCACGTTGGAAACAGAACCAGAGAGGATTAACAAAACCTTCAAGGCCTTCTACCAAGAGCTGTACACCTCAGAGCCCCCAACGGGGAAGGCTGGGATGAACCGGTTCCTTGATGGACTGGACATACCAGTCGTGGGAGAGGGCAGGAAACGGGACCTGGAAGCACCACTAGCACTGGGAGAGATCATGGACAGTATCAGCTCCATGCAGACGGGGAAGGCGCCGGGACCGGACGGATTCCCGGCGGACTTCTACAAAAAATTTGCGACAGCGCTGGCCCCGCACCTGCGGGAGATGTTCACAGACTCGCTAGCTCGGGGCACACTTCCACCCACGTTAGCACAGGCCTCAATCTCGCTGATACCTAAGAAAGACAAAGACCCAACGGAATGTGGGTCATACAGACCCATATCTCTGCTGAACGCAGATGCCAAAATACTGGCCAAAATCCTAGCCAAAAGGCTAGAAGACTGTGTACCTGAGGTGGTCACAGAGGACCAGACGGGCTTCGTCAAAGGTAGTCAGCTTACCTCGAACATCAGGCGCCTGCTGAATGTGATAATGACCCCCTCCGGGGAGAGAACACAAGAGGTGATCATCTCCCTGGACGCAGAAAAGGCCTTCGACAGAGTGGAATGGAAATACCTCATAGAGGTACTGGAGCGGTTCGGGCTTGGAACAGGGTTCACCGCTTGGGTAAAGCTCCTATACAACGCTCCCATGGCGAGCCCCCAAACGCCCCCATCCTCCCATAATCCCCATCCCCCCCCCTACTCCTTTTCCCCTCCATATTCCCCTTCCACGCATACTCCCCATCCCTCCATCCTCCCTTCCCCCCCATAGATCCTAACTCCCCATACTGCCCTTCACCCCAAACTCCCCTTCTACGCCATACTCACCATCTCCCCCCACTCCCACGATGAACGCCTCAAAATGCCCCCTCTGTGCCCCCACAGGAGAAGTTGGCACACAACAGACGGGAGAGAATCCAGACAGGCGGTGGGGTGCCAGACATCAGATTCCTCATCCCCAACACGGAATGGGCCCGGGATATCGTGGGGGTGGTCAAGGACATATGTCACTGACATAGAGGTTGACCTGCGGCGCACAGGTGAAGTTCTAATGGCCCCCCCACCCAAATGACCTGTCACCCGAGTTCCAACCCCCTGACAACATCGCGGCTCAGAGTCAGTACCCAGAACAGGGTGGCACGGCGGGGCATGTGCCGCCGGCAAGTGGTGCGATGGAGGAAGAGGCCACACCCTATATGAAAGCAGGGGAGGATGAGGGCCTCCCTGGCCTTTGGGCTTGCTGGACCCTCGTCGCAGGTGCCTGTCCTCCAGCCGGTTCTGCGGGTCCTCCCCAGGCTCTTCCTCCAGCACCTCTTGATCTATCACCTCCTCATCCTCCTCCGAGTGGTCACATGTTCCTCCTCCTCTACATCACTCCGCTGCTGTGCCAGGTTGTGGAGGGCACAGCAGACCATCACAAAGCGAGTGACCCTCCGGGGGGTGTACTGCATTGCACCACCAGACCGGTCGTGGCAATAGAACCACATTTTGAGCCGTCCGATGCAACCCTCAATGACAGCCTGGGTGACCACATGGGCCTCGTTGTACCGAGTCTTTGCATTGGTCAACAGCCTCTGTACTGGCACCATTAGCCAGGTCCTGAGCGGGTACCCCTTATCCCCCAAGAGCCAACCGGCCATTCTGAGGTGGTCCTCAAAGACACCGGGGATGTCCGACTTCCCCAGGATGTAGCTGTTGTGCACACTCCCTGAGAGGTGTGCACACACGTGCATAGTTTGCTGCCAGGCAAACAGGGCATCCGTGACCTCACGGATGTGCTTGTGGGCTACAGCTTGTGTGATGTCGCACAAGTCCCCACTTGAGCCCTTGAATGAAACTGAGACATAAATGTTCAGGGCTGCTGTGACCTTGATGCCACCGGGTATGGGTAACCTCGTCCTCCACGTGGTGCCAAGTCCGCGAGGATGTGGCACAGGTGCCGCACTGTCTCCTTGTTAAGGCGGAGCCTCCTGTGCCTGATGCTCTCCGTCATTTGTTCGAAAGATTGGCGATGCCTGTATACCATGGGCCATCGTCGGCCTCCCCTCTGGGTCCCTCCCTGGCTTGATGGGCGGGTGTAAGGCCCTGAACATGGGCCTCGAGCCTCTGTCGACACTGCCTTCTCCAGCGTCTGGCAACCTGGTCTGCCAGAAACACCACGAGGCAACTTCCGCGGGGTCCAAGACATCATCCATCCCGCGTAATATCCGGAGATGGTGTGAGACTGACAACTAGCGGTGTGTTCCACCACTGGACCCTCCATTCCCCCATTGCTCCCTCATCCTTCCTCCCACCTTCCTTCCATCCGACACGCCCTGTCCACGCACCCCCAGCCGCAGCGGGAGCCTCTGGTCACCGGACCCCAGACCCTGCACCCAAGACACCCACACCTAACGTTACCTGGACCAGGCATTGGTCACCTCCCCGGTGCATCCACCCTCTGATCGCCAAAATGTCCCAGGTGCTGGGACTCAGCCCCTGGTGTTCGGTATGTTGGCTGCTGCGTCTGTGGTGTTGCCTTCCACAGTGTTCAAGCACAGTGGTCCAGGCAGCATGGTCTGATAGGGATGCTAGGCAATATCTCCCACATGCTACACGACATGCCTACCCATGGGAATACATCGGGAGGTGTGAAGTGCTCACTTCACTGCAATCGCCAATTCTCAATTAGCAATAGCCTTCCACTGACCACGGCCGTGTGACTGGGGTAGTCAGTGGGGCGTTCCCAACTCCCCCCCAAGTGCCCAGTCCTGAATCTACCCCCCCCCCCCCCCCCCCCCCCCCCCCGGACTGTCCGGTCCCGACTCACAATCCCCCCCACTGCCTGGTCCCGAATCTTGCCCCCCTCCCCCCAACTGCCCGGTCCCGACCACCCCCCCACTGCCCGGGTCCGACCCCCCCCCCACTGCCCGGTCCGACCCCCCCCCCCACTGCCCGGGCTCCCGACCCCCCCCCCCCACCCGTCCACTGCCCGGTCCTGAATCTTCCCCCCCCTCCACTGCCCGGATCCCAACTCCCCCCCAAATGCCCAGTCCTGAATCCCCCCCCCCCCCTCCACTGCCGGTCCCCGACTCCCCCCCCCCCCCCCCCCCCCCGGACTGTCCGGGTCCCGACTCACAATCCCCCCCACTGTGCCCGGTCCCGAATCTTCCCCCCCTCCTCCCAACTGCCCGGTCCCGACCCCCCCCCACTGCCCGGTCCCGACCCCCCCGACCCCACCCCCCTGCCCACTGCCCGGTCCTGAATCTTCCCCCCCTCCCCCCAACTGCCCGGTCCCAGACTCCCCCCAGCTGCCCGGTCCTGATCTCCCCCCCCTCCACTGCCCGGTCCCGACTCCCCCCAACTGCCCGTCCTGAATCTCCCCCCCTCCACTGCCCGGTCCCGACTCCCCCCAACTGCCCGGTCCTGAATCTCCTCCCCCCCTCCACTGCCCGGGTCCCGACTCCTCCCCCCCCCCCACACTGCCCGGTCCCGGACCCCCCCCCCCCCCACTGCCCGGATCCCCCCACCCACTGCCCGGTCCCGACTAACCCCCCCCACCCCCCAACCACTGCCCGGTCCCAAATTTCCCCCCACTCCCCCCACTGCCCGTCCCGACACCCCCCCCCCCCCACTGCCCGGTCCGACCCCCCCCCCACTGCCCGCCCTCCCCCCCGCCCACATCCTGAATCTCCCCCCACTCCACTGCCCGGATCCCGAACCCCCCCCACTGCCCGGTCCCAACTCCTCCCCCCCCCCCCCACTGCCCGGTCCTGGCTCCTCCCCCCCCCCTCCACCGCCCGTCTCCCGACTTCCCCCACTGCCCGGTCCCGACCCCCCCCCACTGCCCCGGTCCCGACCCCCCCCCCACTGCCGCCCTCCCCCCGCCCACCTTCTGATCTCCCCCCACTCCACTGCCCGGTCCCGAACCCCCCCACTGCCCGGTCCCAACTCCTCCCCCCCCCCCCACTGCCCTGTCCTGGCTCCTCCCCCCCCCCCCCCTCCACCCGCCCGAGTCCCGACTTCCCCCACTGCCCGGTCCCGACCCCCCCCCCACTCCCCGGTCCCGACTCCTCCCCCCCCCCACACTGCCCGGTCCCGGACCCCCCCCCCCCACTGCCCGGACCCCCCACCCACTGCCCGGTCCCGACTACCCCCCACCCCCATCCCCCAACCACTGCCCGGTCCCAAATTTCCCCCCACCCCCCCACTGCCCGGTTCCGACACCCCCCACTGCCCGGTCCGACCCCCCCCCCCCCCCCCCCCCACTGCCCGGTCCGCCCCCCCCCCCCACTGCCGCCCCCCCCCCCGCCCACTCCTGAATCTCCCCCCACTCCACTGCCCGTCCCGAACCCCCCCACTGCCCGGTCCCAACTCCTCCCCCCCCCCCCACTGCCCGGTCCTGGCTCCTCCCCCCCCCCCCCCCCCCACCGCCCGGTCCCGACTTCCCCCCACTGCCCGGTCCCGATCCCCCCCCCCACTGCCCGGTCCCGACTCCCGCCCCCACTGCCCGGTCCCGACTCTCGCCCCCACTGCCCGGTCCCGACTCCCGCCCCCACTGCCCGGGTCCCGACTCCCGCCCCCACTGCCCGGTCCCGACTCCCGCCCCCACTGCCCGGTCCCGACTCCCGCCCCCACTGCCCGGTCCCGACTCCCGCCCCCACTGCCCGGTCCCGACTCCCGCCCCCACTGCCCGGTCCCGACTCCCGCCCCCACTGCCCGGTCCCGAATCCCGCCCCCACTGTCCAACACCCCCATCTATGCCTGAGCCCCCCATCACTACTCAACACCGAGCCTCTCCCTCTCTGCCCGACACTCCCCTCCCCGCATTACCGGGTCCTGAGTCGTCTCCCCGCCCCCGCGACCCAATGTTGGGGCCTCACGGTAGCATGGTGGTTAGCATCAATGCTTCACAGCTCCAGGGTCCCAGGTTCGATTCCCGGCTGGGTCACTGTCTGTGTGGAGTCTGCACGTCCTCCCCGTGTGTGCGTGGGTTTCCTCCGGGTGCTCCGGTTTCCTCCCACAGTCCAAAGATGTGCGGGTTAGGTGGATTGGCCATGCTAAATTGCCCGTAGTGTAAGGTTAATGGGGGGATTGTTGGGTTACGGGTATACGGGTTACGTGGGTTTAAGTAGGGTGATCATTGCTCGGCACAACATCGAGGGCCGAAGGGCCTGTTCTGTGCTGTACTGTTCTATGTTCTATGTTTGTCCCTCACTCTTTTTAAGCTTTTAAATTTTTTTTCTAAATCTTTCTTGAGGTTACAATAAGAAACAAAACAAATCTGTCTTTAAAATATGAAACCGAACATCAAAAATAACATTTCTGTGTCCCATTCTATCTCCATCAGATTCCCACATGGACCTTACCTGGCTGGGAAATCAGTCATGAAAAGTTCTGGAACCAATTCTTCCAGTGACACCGGCTCTGTGGGGTGATTTGGACACTCGATGTGTGTGTGTCTGATGGCAGTGAGCAGGCAGTCTTCCATACTGAAATAATGCAGGCCTTGGGCCTGGGAGTGGATTAGTGTTTCCCCTGTGGCTGCGGGGGTGCAGTGAGGGCAGGGGACGTATTGCTCCACCAGAGGAGTTCCATCGGCCTCTGTGGCTGTAAGAGCTGTTGGTCACACAAAGAGTTAAAAGCCAAACTTCTGTGAGTTACACTGAGATTATCCAACAGACATTGAGAACAATTGACACATTGAGATGAAACACTACAAAATAGCAAAAGATGTCGGTGGGTGAAATATATTTCAATTTAAACATTGAAATAAAACATGACGACAGTATAAGTTCAGGCATATAATGTTACATTCTCTCAGGAATAGACCCATGAACGTAAGCCTAAAGGATCGAGTTTGGGGAGGAGAGAGGAACAGATGCAAAGGGTGGATGGAGGAGGCTGAGGGCAAGCAGAGTGAGCGCCAAGTGGAGGAACCGAGTGTAATGTGGCGGAAAGGGGGCTCAGATTGGGAAGGGGGGCTGAAATCTCAGGAGGAACTGAAGGTTTATTGGTTTCGACCCTGTAATAGGTGCTGGAAGTCCTGACCAGGGCAATACAGCTTGTACCTCCACATCAGGGGGTGCAGCTAAGGGTATTTCAGAACTGATGGCTCCACTAGCCCTAAGCAAATTCTTGCTGGACTGGAGCAGGAAACAGTTCCATTTCCAGTCGGTGGGCAGCCACAAATTGCCACGTTAGCTCATGTGAGGTCAAAGTGTGGATGGTCTTATTATTCAGCTTCTGACAGTGATTGAGGGAATGGGCAGGGCGGTTCAATAACATCCTGCCACAGACTGCAGAGTTTCAGCATTTGCTCAAGGAAGGAAATTTAGGGACACTAAAGTAAAAGTTCCGTTTCGACAGCACCTTTCCCAACCACAGGGAGTCCCAAAGTGCTTCTGACTTGTCACTGTTGAAATCCAGGAGGTGGGCCAGCTAATATGTGCACAGCAAGCTCCCACAAGCAACAATGTGATGATGCCCTGATCACCTACTTTTGATAGGGAGGCCCCCATAGGGACCCCTGTGATAGGGAGGCCCCCCCGACAGGGACCTCCCGCCCGAAGGGACCCCTGTAATAGAGAGACCCTCCCACAGGGACCCCTGCAATAGCGGAACCCTCCAGAGGGACCCCTGTAATAGGGGGGCCCCACACAGGGACCCCCTGACCAAGGAGACCCCCCACAGGCTCCCCCAACTACAGGGACACCCCCACTGGGACCCCTGTGCTAGGAAAACCCCCCACGGGCACGCCTATAATAGGGTGACCCCCCATGGGGACCCCTGTAATAGCAGGACCCAAAACAGGGACCCCTGTAATAGGGGGAGCCCACACTGGGACCGATGTATAAGGAGACCCCAACAGGGACCACTGAGACAGGGACCCCCTGACCAAAGGGACCCCCCATAGGGATCCCTATGATAGGGGGACACCTCATAGGGGTTCTTGTAATAGGGGGACCCGCCACAGGGATCCCCTGCCGAAAGGGAACACACACACTCACACCCCCCCCCCCCCCCCCCCCCTCACACACAGATCCCTCTCCACTACCCCCAACCAGGAAAGAGTTCCCTGTCTGGGAAGTAGAGAGCAGTCAAGGCAGGGGCAGTGAGAGGAATTACAGCTGTAACACTGGGTGGCCCCCTATCCCCAAGTAGAGAGGTGACCTGACACCCCCCCCCCCCCCCCAGGGACCCCTGACCAAAGGGACCTATGTAATAGGGAGATCCATTACTAGAGGTAGGTGCAGTGCAATTATATGCTTGAGTGATTGGAACGCACTTAGTGCTTGGAATACACTTACCTCTTTTTCATGTGGTCAATGTTTGCAAGCATTGGGATTTCACCACTTAGGCCACTGAACCCTGAAGGGAAATGAAAGCTACAGATAGTTTGTAGAAGCTGTCAATCACAGACCACAAGAAAGCTTGAATGGCTTGGAGCAAATGGATGTGTGGCAACCAGAGGCAGGTTACAGCTGCTCTACTTTGAGGAATGGACACGTGAAGCTGCAAGGTTATGTGTTACAGCTGTGATACTTCAAACTGCCCCTGTCTGCACTGCTCTCTAGTTCGCAGACAGGTGTCACATTTCTGGGAGTGGGGTTGTGAGGGGGGGGGGGGGGGCCTGTGGTGGGGTCCCTTCAGGCAGGAGTCCTTGTGGGGGGTTTCCCTATTGCAGGGGTCCCTGTGAGGGTGGTCTGGTAGTGGAGGTGTGGGTAGGCATTGTAGTGTTGTGGGGGGGGGGTCCTTCGGATGAGCTCCTATGGTTAACCAGCCTGGCTCTGGATTGGTGGACTACACGGTGGGCCAAGGGGGCAACCGTTGTCCCCTGACCCACCACGAGGTCTACCACAGCCAGCCAATGCTGTTAGAAACCACATGTGATCCGCGCCCAGGTGATTCGGCTGCAGGGACCGGAGAATGATGGGCAGCGGGAGAATAGGGCGCAGGGCCCGCTAAATAGGTGCAAATGGGTCATTACAACCTGTCTGCATTTATTTACATCACTCTGCCGGTGCGCATTGTGAACCTCATTCTTGCCACCAATGGGGGGGGGGGGGGGTCGGAGCATCACATTCGGCTCGGTGCCTGATTTCCCCCCCGATGCCCGATTCTCTGTCCCATCGGGGAACACGTTCTGGGCGTCCGGGGAAGGAGACTCACACCCAATGGTCCTTTGCAAACTTTTGAAAACTCTTCACAGCTCAATTTTCAACTTGGCTTTGCAAAGCCAGTAAACTCAGCCCCCTCATGTAAGCCAATAAAATAGATTGGGAATAGCCGAGACCCAAATATTGAACCTTGTGGTACTCACTAGTTACACCCTGAAGAATGACTTGTTTATCCCTACTTCTCGTCTTCTGTCTTTTAACCAACCCTCAAACCATGTATTACCCCCAAAGCTACAGGTTCTAATCTTGTGCAACAATCTTTCCTGTGGTTCCTTATTAAATGCCTTCTGAAAGTCTGCATAAAATCACAGAATCCCACAATGTAGGAGGCCATTCGACCCATTGAGAGTGCATCGACCCTATGAAAGAGCACCCTACTTAGGCCCTCTCGCCCACCTTATGCCCATAACCCCACCTAACTGCACATTTTTGGACTGTGGGAGGAAACCGGAGCACCCAGACATGGGGAGATCATGTGAATTCCACTCAGTCACCCAAGGCCAGAGCTGAACCAGGGGGCGGGATTCTCCAATCCCACGGCAGAGTGTCCACGGCGTTGTAACCGCCGTCGCGTTTTCCGACAGCGTGAATGGGCCGCTCCCATGTCTAATTCTGGTCCATACAGGGGGCCAGCATGGTGTTGGAGTGGTTCGTGCCGCTCCAGCTGCAGATCCTGGCGCGGAATGTGCGCCGCAGGAGCCGTGCATGCGCAGCTGCGCCGGCACCAACGAGGACATGCACTGTGGCGCTGGCGCCAACATGTGCATGCGCAGTGGTCTCCTTCAACGTGCCAGCCCCGACGCAACATGGCGCAGGGCTACAGGGATCGGCGCGTAGGAGAGGAGGCCCCAGCCACAGAGGCTGACCTGCCGATCGGTGGGTCCCGATTGCGGGCCTGGCCACATCGGAGGCTCCCCCCCCCCGGGTCAGCCCCCCTTCCCCCCACCCACAGGCCGCCTCGTGACCGCTACACGCTGAAGTCCGGCCGGCCCAGAGCAGGTTAGAACGGCGCCGGCGGGACTCGGCTCTTTTCCTATGGCCGCTCGGCCCATCCGGGTTGGAGAATTGACGGGCTAGCCGCGTAGAGGAGCCCGCGACCGGCGCCGCACCAACCCCCCCCCCCCCCGGCGCCAATGCCGCCAATTCTCCACACTGCGGAGAATCACGTGCCGGGCTGGGAGAATCCCGCCCCAGGTTCCTGGTGCTGTGAGGCAGCAGTGTTAGCCACTGTACCATGCTGACGGAAGATAAATATTGGCCAGGATATAGAGATATAGATATAACCCCTTCTGTACAGAGTGCACGGCACAAAAGTGCGACGTGTTCATTTATGTTAATCTGAGAGTCAGATATCTCATCGTCCTTCTGACAGTGCAGCACTCCCTCTGTACTGCACCGGATGATATGCCTGGATTATGTGCTCAGTCTCTGGAGTGGGACTTGGACCCACATCTTCAGGGCTCAGATATAGTTGGACAGTTACTGTGGCACTGAACTACACTCCTTAACACCCCTCTCTTGGGCCTTACCTGGAAACCACTGATCGATCAAAGAATTGACGTGATCGGTGATGAACGCGACGGCCGAGAAATCCCGTGTTTCGGACTGGCAATTGATTTTTATTCCCGCGCTCTTTTTCCTCTTCCAGTTCACCTCAGAGGACTCCACGCTACAGGGAGGAAATGACTTGTTGAGTTTCAAGGATTATGTGCAGCCAGCACAAGAGCTTGTCTCAGTTTTCGAACACCAGAGAAAGTCTCCAGTGTTCCTGAGCTAGCAGAAGTGTCAACTGTGATTACCTTAGAAACCCACCATCGTAGTTCACCTGCAAACCTTCTTGCCAATAAATAGTTTGATTTCTTCTTACTCGGAAAGTGCTGCAGCGATTGCGACGGTGTGATCGTGTGAAACTGTAAACAGAGGTTCGATTTGCTCTGCTTCGTTTAGGATTATTTTCATTCTCAAAGAGCTGGTGAACAAAGCAAGAAGGGAAAGGTTAGCAATAAAATCATAAGACCACAAGGTATAGCAGCAGAAGTAGGCCATTCGGCCTATCACGTTGCTCTGCTATTCAATGGGATCATGACTGTTCTGATGCGATAATCCTCAACACCACTTTCCTGTCTTAAGTTCCTTAACCCTTGATTCCCTCACTGATTAAAAATCTGTCTATCTCAGCCGTGAACATACTTTTAAAATAAATTTAGAGTACCCAATTCACTTTTTCCAATTAAGGGGCAATTTAACGCGGCCAATCCACCTACCCTGCACATCTTTGGGTTGTGGGGGTGAAACCCAAGCAAACACGGGGAGAATGTGCAAATTCCACACAGACAGTGACCCAGAGCCGGGATCGAACCTGGGACCTCGGTGCCGTGAGGCAGCAGTGCTAACCACTCCGCCACCGTGCTGCCCGAGCCTTGAACGTACTTAACCACAATCAGTAAAGATAGGCAACAACACCTCCTCCACAATCATCCTCAACACCGGTGCCCCACAAGGCTGTGTCCTCAGCCCCCTACTATACTCCTTATACACCTATGACTGTGTGGCCAAATTCCCCTCCATCTCTATTTTCAAATTTGCTGATGACAGCACCATAGTGGGTCGGATTTCAAACAATGACGAGACAAAGTATAGGAATGAGATAGAGAATCTGGTGAACTGGTGTGGCGACAATAGTCTCTCCCTCAATGTCAATAAAAGCATGGAGATTGTCACGACTTCAGGAAGCTTAGTGGAGAACATGCCCCTGTCTACATCACTGGGAATGAAGCAGAAAGGGTTGAGAGCTTCAAGTTTTTTTTTAGGTGTACAGATACCAACAGCCTGTCTTGGTCCCCCCCATGCTGACAATATAGTTAAGAAAGCCCACCAACGACTCTACTTTCTCAGAAGACTGAGGAAATTTGGCATGTCAGCTACGACCCTCACCAACTTCTACAGATGCACCATAGAAAGCATTCTTTCTGGTTGTATGGTTCCTGCTCTACCCAAGACTGCAGGAAACTACAAAAGGTTGTGAATGTAGCCCAGTCCATCACGCAAACCAGCCTCCCATCCATTGACTCTATCTACAATTCCCACTGCATCAGAAAGGCAGCCAGCATAATTAAGGACCCCACGCACCCCGGACATATTCTCTTCCATCTTCAAAAAGATACCAAAGTTTGAGGTCACGTACCAACCGACTCAAGAACAGCTTCTTCCCTACTGCCATCAGACTTTTGAATGGACCTACCTTGTATTAAGTTGATCTTTTCTCTACACCTTGCTATAACTGTAACATTATATTCTGCAGTCTCTCCTTCCTTCCTTATGTACGGTATGCATTGTTTGTACAGCTCGCAAGAAACAATACTTTTCACTGTATACTAATCCATGTGACAATAATAAATCAAAATCAAAAAATCAAAATCAACAACCCAGCCTCTACAGCGTTCTGCGGTAAAGAATTCCACAGAAGTGTAGCCATCTGGGTTGGCCACTTTCAGCATATAAAATGGACACTCACAGAGCATACAGGGAAAAATGGACAATGCAAAGTAAACAAGCAGACACAGAGCCGGAATGTGTATTTAAAAGACAGACTGCAGACAGAACCTAAACACTTGGCCAATTTGCACATTGATGGCCCATCTCCGATGAACAAAGACTGGTGTTCAGGTAGCCGATACAATCCCAGACATTCCGGCGCCACTACACCAGCAAGCAGGCACAGACAAAGCAAGGCCAACGGCCACTTAGGACACGCCCAGCCATCAAGGCACCCGCCCCTTTATTGGCTCAGATCGATGGCAGTGATTGAGAAGCTGCCCAATTAATTGGGACCAACTTTAAGGCCCGCCTAAAAGCAGGCAAAGCCCCCAAGTATAAGAAGGAACCCCCGCCATGTGTTCTTTCTTTTGGATTCGGCTCTCAAGCAGAGAGACCCTTCCACCTGCACCACCAGAAGCAGTAAGTTCAAGATCAACGCTCGCTACCAGATGGACGACCTTAGCTGTTCTCCTGTTACCTCTTCGAACCCAACAGTCTCAGATCCGAACAACGGCCATTATTCTTCTGACCTACGTGGGCACCCGAAGTTAAGTATAGGTGTTAGTGATAGATATAGTTTAGCCTGTAGTGTTATCGTGCATGTGTAAATCATACTGTGTGTAAATAAAGTAGTATTGACTTTGAACTAACTAACTGGTGTATTGGCTCTTTGATCGGTATTCGGGTTGAACCTTGTGGCGGTATCGAGAGATACCTGGCGACTCTGAAAGTACACTCATAATTAGGATTAAGAAAGGCGACCTTATTAACTGCCATACTTAGAGCCACATCCTCTCTGCATCTACCCTGTCAAACCCCCTGAGAATCCTGTATGTCTCAATAAGATTACCTCTCGTGCTTCTAACTCCAATGACTACAGGCCCAACGTATTCAACCTTTCCTTATCAGAAAATCCCCTCCATACCTGGGATCAATCAGAAAATCCCCTCCATACCTGGGATCAACCTAGTGAACCTTCTCTGGACTGCATCCAATGCCAATATATCTTTCCTTAGCTAAGGGACCAAAACTGTTCACAGTATTCCAGGTGTGGTTCACCTTGTACCTTGTATAGTTTTAGCCAGACTGCCCTATTTTTATATTTCATTCCCTTGAAATAAAGGCCAACATTCCGTTTGCCTTCCCAATTACCTGCTGAACTTGCATGCTAGCTTTTTGTGATTTATGCACAAGGACTCCCAAATCTCTCTGTGCTGCAGCTTTAGAAACATAGAAAGGTCCAAAACAGAAGGTGGCCATTCAGCCCATCTTGCCCATGCTGACCCAAAGACACCCAGGTGTCCTTTCTAAACCCATCTTCCTGCACACAGCCCATAGCCCTGCAGCTTACAGAACTTAACAAGCAGATCCAGGCACTTTTTAAAAAGAGTTTAGGGACTCTTCCTCCACCACCAACTCAAGTAGCGAATCCCAGACAACCACTACCCTCTGTATAAAAAAGATTTTCCTCATGTCCCCTCTAATCCTGCTGCCACTTAGGTTGAATCGATGCGCCTGGTTTTTGAACTCTCTTCCAAGGGAAACAGGTTCCTCTGTCTACTCTATCTCTACCCCTCACAATTTTGCTTACCTCAATCATGTCATCCCTCAGCCTTCTCTGTTCCAAGGAAAACAACCCCAATCTCTCCACGTAGCTGCAACTCTCCCGCCCTGGCAACATTCTAGTAAATCATCTCTGCATTCTCTCCAGGGCAATTACATCCTTCCTGTAACGTGGCAACCAGAACTGCACACAATCCTCTAGCTGTGGCCTCACCAGTGACTTGTACAGTTTCATCATCATATCCCTACTTTTGTATTCCATATCTCTGCCACTGAAGGAGAGCATTCGATTTGCCTTCTTTACCTTGATCTACCTGTGCTGCTACCTTGAGGGACCTGAGCCCTTGCATGCCGAGATCTCTCACTTCATCTAAATCACTCAGTATATTCTTGTTTATTGTTAATCCATTTTACTGTTTGACCTCCATAAATGCATTACCTCACACTCATCAGAGTTGAACTCCATCTGCCACTTTCTTGTCCACTCCACCAACACATCAATATCATTATGGAGCTTACAGCTATCCTCTATCCACTACAGGGACAATTTGTGTGTTGTCTACACATTTCTGTGTCTTTCTCCATTTAAATAATAGTCAGCTCCTTTATTCATAGAATCATAGAATCTCACAGTGCCGAAGGAGGCTATTCATCCCATTAAGTCTGCACCGACCCTCTGAAGGAGCACCCTACCTAGGCCCATTCCCCCGTCCAACTCCACCTAACCGTTGGACACTACGGGGCAAATTAGAATGGCCAATCCACCTAACCTGCACATCTTTGGGCTGAGAGAGGAACGCGGATGTAGCCATGCTGGCCACGCAAAATGGACACTGAGCCAAACTAAAATGGAAGGCTGCTGGGAAACAGACAGTTCAGCCAGAACAGCAGTCTGCAAAGAGCAGTTTGCATTCTGCAGCAGCAGAAACCAGTTTGGGCTCAGGTAAAGAGACCTTAGCTAGGTGCAAATGGCAAAACGCTTTGCATGCTAATGAGGCCATCAGACTTGAACACCCACACAATAGATACATTTGGTTCTGAATGGACACATTCCAATCAAGACCCAGACATCGAGGCACCAGAAACCTCCGAACAAAAGGACATAAGAAACGCCCCCTCCATCACGGAGACCCCCTCGCATTGGGGAATTAATCCAGTATCGATAAGAAATTGATCCAATAGGTAGAGCCCGCCCGAGAAGAGGGAAGGACAACGGAACCCCTATAAAAGATAGGGACCTCGTGTTGTCCGGTCTGTTAAACCTGTGCTCCGGCCCCGACTGACACCTGGTATCCTGACTCCAGCCGTTGAGCACCAGCCGCCGAAACCGTAAGTTCAACGCTCGCTACGCGATCCAAGCCCGCTAGACTCCCAAGTGCCAGAACGCTTGCTGAAGGCTGCAGACAAAACCAGGACGAAGGCCTCGTTCTCTGACCTTGCCTGTTCCTGTTAGATAAGTATTCTGTTTGTTTATGTTTAGTTGTAGCTTAGTCTCTTAGTGTGTGTGTGCATGAGTATTTATTATTAACTGTATAATAAATATTGATCGTTTGAACTTGACTAATCGGTGTATCGTCTTTATTACTTTGAATTTGACCTTGGAATACTTGTGACGTTGCCTATACGGCAGCTGGCGACTCCAGAGCTTAAATAATTACATAGAACAGAGCCTAGCAGTGTTAAGCACACGTCGAACTCGGAGGCGTGTTAATACACTCCAATAAACGCGTTTTACGCCCATAGTAAAACGTGCAACATTTAGTGGCGACATCCGCCGGGACCCTGTTGCAAGTGGAAACACCACAGTGTCCAGGACCCTGAAATTTGAATTAGAACTCCAAATTGCAGAGAAAGAAAGAGATCACAAGTATTCAAGGTGTTCAAAATAATAAGCGAAATTCGGAAGTGTGTTTAGTGCATGCGTACTAACAGGGCTGTAAGGTAAAACTGAAAGCTTTTTGTTGCGACAAACTTTCGGTAGTTTTGTAATCGGAAAATAGCGTAAGCCGTACCCTTTTCACGAAACACCACCCCAGCAACCCCCTGTTCCAAATTATAAAAAGAGAGTCAGAGGAAATGGCCATGCAGGCAATGGAACGTCTGATGGATCCAGCAAAGTTTGTGGTCGCAGCGACCAGCAGCAGTAGCAGAGTAGGCCAGTGTCCCACGTGGGAGCTGGAACTCCGCAAATATTTACAAGGAAAGGGATGGCCCCTTTGGAAAGAGTTTTGTGCAAATGAGGAGACAGGTCCCGGGAGTATAGGTCATACTTGGTGGGAGAACCTCTCTCAGATACACAAAAAGAGTTTAAGTAAAGCACGCAAGCCGATGGCGATTGTGTCCTGCTTGGCACAGTTGCGAGGCGCAGAGGAGGTCATCAGGACGCTCCGGGCAGATTTAGAGGAAAGGAACCGAATGAGTAAGGTCGATGTCAGGGACATCGAGAAAGAAAACCTGGATCTTAAAGGGAAGTTGGCAGAGAAGGGTAGAGAGGTGGATGATGCCAAGAGGGCTCACCAGTCTTGTCTAGCTCATCTGAACAGTTCCCAGACCCAGTATGAGAAAGCCTATCAGGACGTGCAACGTGCCGTTCTGATAAGACAGGAATCGGAGAAGCAGGTGGAGGCATTGCAGAGGCAATGTTCGGATCTCAAAGCAGCTTTGAGAGCACTCCACGCTGCAACGACCGAACACAGACAAAGCACAGTTGACCACGCGAAATGCAGAAAACAGATTGCGGAACTGCAATCTCTGCTTTCGGTGCAGAATGGCTTCCAAAGCACCTTTGGAGCTCAGTTAGATGGGGAAAATGCCCCAGATTGGCAGGAATTAAGCGAGACAGCGCAGCGTTATGTTCAGGGAACATGTGCGCCCGCAGCTCAGCAGAAACGACAGGCACCCCAACCCCCCACAGCTCAGATCATAACCGCACCCATGAATCCCGTAACCACACAGAGGAAAGCCGAATCAGAAGGCGCCCCAGACATAACTTACACCACCCCTTTAACAGTAACCCAGCTAAGGGACGCTTGTGAAAAGATCACTCCGTTCCTCCCCACCGCAGACCCCCACCAGTTCTTTGCGAAAGTAAAACAGCAGGCTACCATGTACGGCCTGGATGAGAGAGAGCAGGTTAAGCTCACCGTGCTGAGCTTAGACCAGAGTGTAGTGGCAGCCCTCCCCGACCCACAAAACGTGGCAGGAGGCAGCCTAGAGGAGATGCACACTGCTATTTTAGATGCCATCGGGTACAATAGAGGTGACCCCGTAGAAGGCTTGAATAAGTGCAGGCAGAAGAGATCTGAACACCCCACAGCATTCGCCGGAAGGCTGTGGATTCACTTCAGCGCAGTTTTCGGACAGCTAGATAGAGCGCATTTAACCCGCGAAAACATGGTTAAATGGACGCGCACAATTATCTCACACGCAACAGAAGCAGGACAGAGCGCTTGCAATAATTACGACCCCTCAGAAGAGGCCCATAACGAAAAATGGGTCCTCAAAAGATTGTCCCGCGCTTGGGAGCAATCGCTTCAGGCAAAAGCAAAGGTTAGATCCCCAGAAGAGGCTCAGGCTGCTGCAGACATCCAAGCAGTCAGAGAGCACCAGAAGCCCGCATGGGTAAATGAAGGCAAGAGCAGCCCTCAACAGAAAGGACAGGAGTGCTATAACTGTGGACAGTTAGGGCATTGGGCAAAAGAGTGTAATGCACCCCAGCGATCTCAGAGAGGCCAGCAGACAGGCACTCTGAACCGCAACAAAGCAAAACCAATCCACAATGTAGCAGTACAGTCAGGACCCACCAATGTGGACGAGACGAACTGACGGTGTTCGGGCTCCCCCACTTGGGTCTGTGACACACTATGGGACTCATCAGGGAGGCCCGTAGTCACGGCAAAAGTCAAAGGGAAGCCCATAGAGTTATTGTGGGACACAGGAGGATCCCGCACCACCATTAACTCCACAACCACGGCACACTCAGACACGTGGCCGACCACCTCCACCATCACACTTAGCGGGTTCACCGGACACTCGCAGCAGGGACATATCACAGCACCCGTAGCGATCCAGCTAGGGAACATTAGCACAAGGCACCCCGTAGTTTTAGTAAATCTTCCCCGGACAGCAGAACACATCCTGGGGATAGATTTTATGAACGCCCACAGCTTGTCGTTCGACCCAGTGAACCAGTGTGTCTGGCGAATGGCGAGATCAGACAGAGCCCCAGCCACCCTCACAGTAGGAGACTACGCTAATCGGATTAGCGCAGTGGGAGAGTACACATTCGACCTGACTACACTCCACACCGACCGACAAATTAAGGCCCTACTAAACAAACACAGGACAGCATTTGCAAGTCACCGTCATGACTGTGGCAGAATGACTGGACAGGTTCATGTTACCGGACAGGACCCCCGACCGCAAAAGCAGTATAGATTTCCCCTCGAGGCAGAGGTGGAAATAGAAAAAGTTATAGGCAGCTTGTTGGACCAAGGTGTACTGAGAACGGTAGCCTCCACCAACAATGCCCCTATTTGGCCAGTGAGGAAGCCCGATGGATCATGGCGTCTGACCATCGATTATCGGGAACTCAACAAAGTAACCCCCGCAGTAGCCCCAACGGTAGCTACTAGTCCCGAGACCATGCTCAAGCAGGGTCTCAACGCCAAGTACTTCACGGTATTGGACATCAGTAATGGATTCTGGTCAATACCATTGGCAAAAGCGTGCCAATACAAATTCGCATTCACTTTCAAAACTCAGCAGTACACGTGGACATGCCTCCCACAAGGATTCCACAATTCACCCTCCATTTTCCACCGACAGCTGGCAAGTGGATTAGAAAAATTTTCCCGACCCGAATGTCTGGTACAGTATGTAGACGACCTACTACTGCAGACAGACACAAAGGCAGAGCACATTTCGCTTCTGGCCGAACTCCTAGAACTCTTAACTGAAATTGGCTGTAAAGTTAACCCGAAAAAGGCCCAAATATTGGAAAGTAAAGTGATGTATTTGGGATCAGTCATCACGCACGGCAAACGCGAAATCGAATTCAAAAGAATTGATTCGATTGTCAAATTGCCCCTTCCCCAGAATGTATCAGCCCTCCGGTCGTTTTTAGGACTGGTTGGCTATTGTCGGAACCACATCGACGGATTCGCGACAAAAGCCGCCCCACTTTCAGACCTCCTTAAGAAAGGAGCCCCCTGGGAATGGCTTCCGCAGCATACAGGCGCTGTGGAAGAGTTGAAACGAGCCCTTAGTGCAGCACCCGCGCTGCTAGTCCCCGACCAACTTTCACCGTACGCAATCGAGGTAGCTAGCACAGATCTAACCCTCTCGGCCGTGTTGCTTCAGGAACGGCACGAGCAGCTAAGACCAGTGGCTTATGCCTCCCGACTGTTAGACCCGGTAGAACAAGGATTTTCAGCCTGTGAGAGGCACCTCCTTGCTGTCTTCTGGGCAGTGCAGTATTTCTCATACATCACCGGACTCAACCCCATCACCATTCTAACCGAACACACACCCACACAGCTACTCCTAGACGGTCGACTGAAGGACGGTTCAGTTAGCCAGATTAGGGCAGCTAGGTGGACCCTACTCTTACAAGGACGGGACATTACAGTGAAACGGACACGCACCCACACATACTTAGCCGACAACCTCCAATACCCAGGACAGCCCCATGACTGTGAAATTGTAGCTCCCCTGCATAATACAGGACCCTTTTTAGCCAAAACACCCCCCAGGAAGATAGGGAACCCGAAACAAAGCCCCCAGCCCACAGACACGTGTGGACCCTTGAGGATTTATGTAGACGGTTCCTCCACAGTTTTAAATGGTGAGCGTATCACAGGATGCGGCATCTATGTAGAGGACGCGCAGGGGCGCGCTCTCGAAGAAATCGCTCTTAAGTTACCAGGTCACTTAGGCGCGCAGGCAGCAGAGCTAGCAGCCATAGCGTACATAGTGGACCACCCCGATTCTTTCCCCAGCCCAGCAGACATATATTCAGACAGCTTATATGTCTGTAACAGTTTAACCGATTTTCTGCCCCTGTGGAGGACACGAGGTTTTGTCTCCGCAGACGGGAAACCCCTTCCATCAGCCCCTCTACTCCAGCATATCCTAGAGAAAGCGAAGGACAGGACCTTCGGCATAATAAAAGTAAGAAGTCACCATAGGTCATCACCCCCTGGGAATGTAAAAGCCGACGCGTTGGCTAAGGCAGGTTCCAGGAGAGGACACTTATGGACCCCCCCAGCTAGCGCACCAGCTAGCGCCCCTGTGAGCGCAGTCCAAGTCTCACAGACTGATATTAAAGATCTCGTGGCAGCACAAAAACAGGACGGAGACCTCAGGGAGGTTTTCAGGGGAAACTTTGTGCCTGCTTACGAGCACTTTAAACACGCACTGACCACACATGAGGGTGTGATCATTAAGGACCGACTTTATGTGGTCCCACAGCAGGACAGGAATCAGATGATTGCCTTGTTCCATGACGGACACGGGCATCAGGGAATTGATGCAACAACGAGGCACCTCAGGCGACTCTGTTGGTGGCCTAATCTCAGGAATGATGTAACGCACTATATAGAGAATTGCCTGATTTGTGCTCAGAATAACCCGGAGCGGTATTCTAAGAAGGCACAACTTCGGCATACTCGCCCAGTTAACGGCCCTTGGACAAACCTCCAGATCGACTTTATAGGTCCATTGCCCCCTTGTCGGAATGGCTATAAATACGTTCTGGTGGTGATAGATACCTTTACCAAGTGGGTAGAGGCATTTCCCTCACGAACAAATACAGCAAAGACAGCTGCAAAGATCCTGACCCACCACATCTTCACGAGATGGGGTTTACCCCGAAGTATCGATTCGGACCAGGGATCTCACTTTACAGGACGGGTCATGAGGAACGTCCTGACAATATTCGGAATCAAACAGAACTTCCACATTGCGTATCATCCACAGTCCAGCGGGATTGTGGAGCGCATGAATCGGACCCTAAAAACGACCCTTAGGAAAATGGTTCAAGAGAACAATTCCACATGGGATTCAGTGCTCCCCTTTGCACTTATGTTCATAAGGAACACTGTCTCCACATCGACAGGACACACACCACACACACTCATGACCGGACGCCCTATGAAGGGTACAGAATTCCTTTTAGGACTGGACATGACAAGCCCCGAAGTGACGGCCCTCACACATGAAAAGGCAGTTAAAGATCTAGTTGAGACTGTGAGGTCTGCACAGCTCGCAGCCGCAGTCCAGCTAGGGAAACGCCGACAGCAACGTACTGCCTGTTTCAATAAGACCGTACACACCACAGAATTCCAGGTTGGGCAACAGGTAATGTTATCTGTTTATAACCCCAGCAGTTTTTTGGCTCCAAAATATTCCGGCCCCTACTCAATTTCGGACAAAATTAGCCCCTCCGTTTACAGGATAAAGTATCCTAATGGGAAGACCGCGTGGTTCCATATAAACCAGTTAAAGGCATATGGAACACAGGCCAACCATGCCCACCATGTCCTGCTAGACGCAGCAGAACACTTCACCCCGCCCACCAGAGACACTTTTCCACCATCCCCCTCACAGACCAGTACATCAACGGACTCGCCCACGACTCCGCCCACAGACCACTACAGACCACGCCCCGACACGCCCACAAGCTGCCACAGCAGAGACAGTAGGACAGACACTGACTCTGAAGACAGCGACACCACACAGCCATACAGCCCACACTGCACCAACTACGACCCCGACTCCAGTGACCCCATGGAAGTCACTTACCTCAAAAACCCCGAACCACCACCCGACCCCGACTACCCCGACAACACACTCGACGCCACACAATGGCACAGGGACAATTCCTACAGACTTGTCCGCAATAATGAGAGTGACCCCCAGTCACACAACTCCAAAATTGCATGCCTGATCCACACAAGGGTGTGGGATCCGGGAGAGCAGGACGACACGGTGTCTGACTCCCGACACGGCAACCCCTTTGTGACCCTGTTCACAGAGGCAGAATCAAAGTGAGGTGTCCAGATGATGTAAGATAGGAATCGTTTGAGGGAAACGATGTCCTTTCTGATGGAACCTGCACGTATGTTTGTCTTCGTTTTATGTTTGTTTGTCTCAGGAATGTACATTGTTCAGCTGGAGGATGGACATCTTCTTTTCAGCTGAAAAGATTGTGACCACCTCACATGCACGTTAGTTTGTCCGCAGATACTTCTGAGAACTTCGGTTTGATTGGAGATCTTTTCCAAAGTTGTAAGGCCACACGCCAAATAGTTTATCTGCAGATATCTCTGAGAACTTCAGTGATGTCCTCAGTTGGAGCATCTTGGCTCCCTTGGTTTTTAGGTGCCCCTCTATTCGGCGAAATAGAGGCTGCAAGTCATGGTAAACACATTCGTACCCGTTCTTTCCAGGTTACTCAGGCAGTGGACAAACGGCACTGAGGACCCGCCCTGTCTGAGAACCAACCCTTGGTCAGCCAAGCTCGGGTATGGCACAGCACGCCCTACCCGGGGATCCCATCCAACTCGTACCCGTAGCGGCCCAAACGCAACTCATTCGGATGTTTCTTTCCAAATTTGTTTTCATTTTAGGTTAGGTAGCCCTTCGGCCGCCATCCCACATGCTATTTACATCCGGAAACATTCGGATGGTAAATCAGCAAAGCCTGCGAGACGGCTCGCAGAAGGAAGGATTGTTAGGTGTATGCTGGTCTTTAAATTCGCTTTTTGAAAAAAAAATGAGGGGAGTCACAGGGTGTGACTTAGCCAGTCATTTTAAAGGGTCAATTGGGTTTTGAAAGACAGATACACTAACAAGTAAAGGTCTTAAACTGTGTATTGACAGATACTGTGCTTGATCCCAAAGGTTTCAAAGGACGAGACAGAGGTCGAAGCCAGGATTGTCAATACCGGAGGAAGAAGGAAGAGAAAGAAGAAGAACAGCAAAATGATGGAAGCCCACTTATTACTATTTAATGTCATATGTATATGTGTGGAAACAAGACACGTTTCCCCCACAACCCCCACCGTAAATGTTAGTACAGCAAACCCCCAGTGCTCAGCTCTGATCAGCGAGGTTCAGACCTGGTGTACTAAATTCATGACGTGGTACTCCATGTCCTACATAATCGAATCACTGTTGGTGATTGCGATCCTCACCATCCTAGTGCAGACCCTCAGGTTGAGGAAATGGAGGAGGAGAGCCTCTCGTTCCAGCACCTCACCCATCTATAGAGTGCAATCCCCCATCTTCGGATTCCACCAAACCCCTCAACCCCTCACTGATTACAACACTCTGTAAATAAAATTCAGCCATGTATTATATTGTTCCATACTCGACTGCCGAGTTGGGAAGTGTGATGTTGTGGTGTGAATGGTTAAGGTTTAGAGTGATTAAATGTTTAAGTTAAGGCTAATAGTGATAGGTAGAGGTTCCCAATTGTAGTAATGCATGTCCCTTTGACATAGGGCCAAGTAGAGATGTTAGTTAAAATTTTTTTTCTCTTCTTCCCATAGTTTAGAACAGAGTAGAACAGGAACTGGCAAGAGGTCAGAACACAAGGAGGCAAAGTACATAGGTGATCCTTCACAATAGTATGATTGTGAGGATCACAAGGAGGGAATGTAGCCATGCTGGCCACGCAAAATGGACACTGAGCAGTCTGCAAAGAGCAGTTTGCATTCTGCAGCAGCAGAAACCAGTTTGGGCTCAGGTAAAGAGACCTTAGCTAGGTGCAAATGGCAAAACGCTTTGCATGCTAATGAGGCCATCAGACTTGAACACCCACACAATAGATACATTTGGTTCTGAATGGACACATTCCAATCAAGACCCAGACATCGAGGCACCAGAAACCTCCGAACAAAAGGACATAAGAAACGCCCCCTCCATCACGGAGACCCCCTCGCATTGGGGAATTAATCCAGTATCGATAAGAAATTGATCCAATAGGTAGAGCCCGCCCGAGAAGAGGGAAGGACAACGGAACCCCTATAAAAGATAGGGACCTCGTGTTGTCCGGTCTGTTAAACCTGTGCTCCGGCCCCGACTGACACCTGGTATCCTGACTCCAGCCGTTGAGCACCAGCCGCCGAAACCGTAAGTTCAACGCTCGCTACGCGATCCAAGCCCGCTAGACTCCCAAGTGCCAGAACGCTTGCTGAAGGCTGCAGACAAAACCAGGACGAAGGCCTCGTTCTCTGACCTTGCCTGTTCCTGTTAGATAAGTATTCTGTTTGTTTATGTTTAGTTGTAGCTTAGTCTCTTAGTGTGTGTGTGCATGAGTATTTATTATTAACTGTATAATAAATATTGATCGTTTGAACTTGACTAATCGGTGTATCGTCTTTATTACTTTGAATTTGACCTTGGAATACTTGTGACGTTGCCTATACGGCAGCTGGCGACTCCAGAGCTTAAATAATTACATAGAACAGAGCCTAGCAGTGTTAAGCACACGTCGAACTCGGAGGCGTGTTAATACACTCCAATAAACGCGTTTTACGCCCATAGTAAAACGTGCAACAGCGGAGCACCCGGAGGAAACCCACGCAGACACGGGGAGAACCTGCAAACTCCACACAGACAGGCCTGCCCAAGGTCAGAATTGAACCCAGGTCCCTGGAGTTGTGAGGCAGCAACAGTGCTAACCACTGTGCCACCGAACCGCCCCAAAATGCATAACTTCACATTTCCCTAAATTATAAGAACTGCATTGACATTAACCACCCTCAGAAGGTGAGAAAGGGGTGGGGAGTGATGGGGTGGGCAGGGCAGGCGGGGTGTGGATGGTCTAGCAGAGCCACTCTTGCAGGGTCGGCACCAACTCAATGGACCAAATGACTTCCTTCATCCTCTATCAATTCTATGAGTCTATAATTCACCTCCCGCCATCCCAGAAATATCAAGACCAACAGTTCAGGCCGATGACCTTTCATCGCTTCTGGATGCTGCTGACAATGAAGAACATTTCTGAAATACCAGTTCTGTTTCTCCCAGAGCAGATACCATCTCGGCTGCCAGGTTTGCTCCATTTTCTATTTTTATTTGTGAATTTTTGCATCTATTTGCCAATTTTTAGGAGGACAATCACAATCTATCTCAGAGGAAAATATTCAACTTTTCATATTATATGGGCTGGTTTAGCACATGGCTATATCGCTGGCTTTGAAAGCAGACCAAGGCAGGCCAGCAGCACGGTTCAATTCCCGTACCGGCCTCCCCGAACAGGCGCCGGAATGTGGCGACTGGGGGCTTTTCACAGTAACTTCATTTGAAGCCTACTTGTGACAATAAGCGATTTTGATTTCATTTTTCATTTCATATATGAGATTTAATACATAGATTACAGCTTTAGTTTGGAAATGGCGGGACAAAGAATCTGTTTTTCCAACATAGTCTTTGATGAAGGAAAGTTCCACCTGCTCTAATGATGGGCAATGTTAACAGGTTTGGAGGGACATTTCACCCTGATTTCTTGGCTCAATCAACAGTGACGTAAATAGTTCCATGGCAGAGAATTTATCTGTCCAATCAGAGCAGAATACTGATAATCGCAACAAACCGGAAATGACTCCTTTCCTTCTTTCTCCCACTCCATCATCATCCCAAACACCTCTCCTTCTCCTCCCCAATCTTCCTCTCTCTCCCCACCCCACCCATCCCTATCCCCTCCCTCCCTTCACAGGAGAGGAAAAGTGAGTGAAATCGGAGGAAGGGAAAGGTGAGGAAGCAGAGAGAGAGAGAGAGAGGAAAAGCGAGAAGAGAGAAATAAAAGAGGGAGGGGAGGGATGAAAGAGGGGGGGAAGATAGATTAAGGAGTGAAGGATGTGTGTGGATAAAGGGGCAGAGGGGGAGATGGAAAAGTGGGGTGAGAGAAAGGAGGAATAGAGAAGTAAGATGGGGAGAGGGGAGAAGATGAGAGGGGAGGGAAATTTGGAAAGTGAAGCAGAGAATCTGGATATTTTTCAAACCGTCTCTTTATAAATCTGCAGAGTTCGCAGTGATGGTTGACAGCCTATAACAGCATTCCTGAAGAGATCTAACCCAGTGTCTAACAGTCAAAATGGCAGATTGTGACACCTTGCAAAACATTGTTTTCCACGTAAACAAGGGGAATCCTGTGGAAGAGAAACTGGTCAAACATCCAAGGTTTTTGTATAAAATCCAATTTCACACTTGTAGAAAGCTGCGACAGTTGGCAATGTGGGTCATACCTGTGCATCCATCTCTGCCAGGCTGATCAAAATGCGGGCAATAAACCTCTGCCAGAAGCCAACGGGCACAAAGTTCATTTTGAAAAGTCTCTGGACGGTGTTGGTGCCCCTGCCCCTCAGATTAACAATTTCCAATCCTGGTTTCGGTGGCAACAGGTGTGGGAGGAGGTAGCTGGTGAGAAAAATACAGCCACATCCATCAGCCCAAATCATTTTCTCTTCAATCGCATTTAACACACTCTCGGGCTTGTCCAAATGACTGGTCCAAACTATCCCCTCCCCTTAAGGATAGTGAACAAAAAAAGATAAGGATTTGTATCGTGCTGGTCTTCTCACATAACTTCATAAAGAGCAAGTGGGCATTCAGCAGGAATGTGGGCAGCACGGTAGCACAGTGGTTGGCACTGTTGCTTCACAGCGCCCAGGGTCCCAAGTTCGATTCCTGGCTTGGGTCACTGTCTGTGCGGAGTCTGCACGCTCTTCCCATGTCTGCGTGGGTTTCCTCCGGGTGCTCCGGTTTCCTCCCACCAGTCCTGAAAGGCGTGCTTGTTAGGTCATTTGGACATTCTGAATTCTCCCTCTGTGTACCCGAACGGGCGCCGGAATGTGGCGACTAGGGGCTTTTCACGGTGACTTCATTGCAGTGTTAATGTAAGCCTACTTGTGACAATAAAGATTATTATTATAGTGCAGCCAAAGGGATTGGTGATCAGAACTTTCAATGGCAGTAGTGGGTGAAGTATTTGAATGTGCAGTGGGTATGTTACTGGACTAATAGTCCAAGGAATGTGAGTTCAGATACCATAACGGCAGTCTGAAAATTTGAGTTTCGGTTCAAAATTCTAGAAATAAAAAGCTGGGATTTGTAAGTGTGACTATGAAGAGGTCAGATTGTCATTAATAGATACCTGCCTCACTATTATCCTTGAGAGAAAGAAACCTGTCACCCTTCCTCCATCTGCCCACCATTTCACTCCAATCCAACATCAATGTGACTGACTCTGACAAGGCCGAGTGGGCAATTCAGTTATCGAACCGTTACCTGAAGCGGCTCAAAAAGCCCCATCACCCCATTCCCAGTGAAACAAGGAATTGATAGCAACTGCTACCCCTTCCAGCACTGCCCACATTCTGAGAGCAGAGGTAAAAAGGTTGGTAGTTTGGGAAGGTTAAAGGGTCGATAGTAATGTGTCTTCATTTGTCAGAGTCTTTGGACAACATCAAACAATGCGTGGATTTGGCCTCGGTTGACTGTGCAGAGTCTGCAAGTTCTCCCCGTGTCTGCGTGGGTTTCCTCCGGGCGCTCCGGTTTCCTTCCACAATCCAAAGATGTGCAGGTTAGGTGGGGTTACGGGCATAGGGTGGGGGTGTGGGCCTAGTTAGGGAGCTCTTGGTAGGGTGGTGCAGACTTGATGGGCTAAATAGCCTCCTTGTGTAGGGGTTCCATGGTATCTATGGATTTAATGGATGGAGTGAGCTTTGGAAGTGTTTAAAAATGACAAAAAGAATCTTCAAGTGACTTGTCTGGGCAGAGAGTGCCCATGACCAGGTCAGGGTGATAATCACATTAGACCTCCTGGGAGAGGACACATGGGGCAATTAGAGCTGAAAAACCAGGTACCTTACAACATTTGAGAAGTCAGTCTTTGACAGCACAGGTTTACCATTGGGTTGAAAAACAGAAAATGCTGGACAACCTCAGCAGGTCTGACAGCATCTATGGAGCGAGAAGGGAGCTAACGTTTCAAGCCAATTGTCACAGGTCTTGTTATTTGGATGGAATGCTAAAGTGTGACAATCTCTGTTCAACGTTGTGCAAGTGTGTGTTTGGGGTCGAGACAATCGAAGGCCCGGCCAATGGTAAAGTCAGAATGAGAGGAGCAGAGATCTCGGAGGAGATTACAGCGACATGGGGGAGTGAATCCATGGAGGGATTTGAAAAAGGGATGAGCATTTTAAGATCAAGACGTTGCTTGGGAACCAGAGTTGGTCGGCAAGCACAGGGATGTTAGGTGAATGGGATTTAGAGCTAAGCTCAGGGCAGCAGAGTTTTGGATAACTTCAAGTTCACAGAGGGTCAAATGTACAAGTCTGGCTAGGAGGGTGTTGGAGGGCGGCACGGTGGCACAGTGGTTAGCATTGCTGCCTACGGCGCTGAGGACCCGGGTTCGAATCCCGGCCCTGGGTCACTGTCCATGAGGAGTTTGCACATTCTCCCCGTGTCTGCGTGGGTTTCACCCCCACAACCCAAAGATGTGCAGGATACGTGGATTGGCTATGCTAAATTGCCCCTTAATTGGAAAAAATAATTGGGTACTCTAAATTAAAAAAAAAAAGGAGGGTGTTGGAATAGTAGAGGTTGCAAAGGCATGAATGTGGTGATCTGAGACATGGCGGATGTTGGTCAATGTTATGGAGTTGGAAATGGGCAATCGTGGGAATGGCATGAATATGAAGTCAGAGGCTGACCTCAGGGTCAAGTGTATGATCAAGGCTGCGGTCAGACTGGTTTAGTCTCCAACCGTTGCCAGGGAGAGGGGTGGAGTCAGTAACTAGAGAACAGAGTTTGGAGTGGGGATGAAAAACAGTCTTCAGTTAGGTGGGATTAAGGGGTAATGGGAATAGTGAGGGGTAGTGGGCCTAGGTAGAGCACTCTTTCGGAGGGTCGGTGCAGGCTCAATGGGCCAAATGACCTCCTTCTGCACAGGAGGGATCCTATAGATTCTATGATATTCAACATTTAATTGGGCTGAATCCCTGGTCCTCCGGTGCTGGACGTTGGATGATTGTCTGATAATTTAGCAACAAGGGAGGAGTTGAGGGAGGTGGTGGTGAGTTAGAACTGGATGCCATCAATGTACAGATAAAAGCTAACCCTCTGGTTTTGGATACGGTCACTGAGGGGCAGCGTGTGGATAAGAACCAGGTGGGAGCCAAGCATAGATCCCGAGGTAATAATGTGGGAGCGAGATAGAGAAGCCATCACAAGTGATACTCTGGACACAATTAGATCAATAAGAATGGAATCAGGTGAGTTTAGTCCCACCAATATTTTAAAAAATAGATCAATAAATTTAAAGTACCCAATTCATTTTTTATCCAATTAAGGGGCAATTTAGCGTGGCCAATCCACCCAGCCTGCACATCTTTTGGGATTTTGGGGGCGAAACCCATGCAAACATGGGGAGAATGTGCAAACTCCACACAGACAGTGATCCAGAGCCGGGATCGAACCTGGGACCTCGGCGCCGTGAGGCAACAGGGCTAACCCACTGCGCCACCATGCTGCCCTAGTCCCACCAATATGAACAGTAATGGAGAGACATTGGAGGAGGATGGTGTGATCAACAGTGTCAAAGGCTGCAGGCAGATGGCAAAACTCAAGGAGGGAGAGTTTAATTTGATCACAGTCATACAGGATGTGATTTGTGACTTGGATAAGAGCTGGCAAGCAGTACCCTAAAGGAGAAGACAGAGATAGAGAGATTTCGGAAGGGAATTCCTCAGCTGAAGTCACGGCCACTATTAGCGGAATGAATAAAATCATGGATGCCAGTATTGCAGGAATGTTGAGATCTCATGCGATTGTGTAGTTGGAGGAGATTACCAAAATAGAGGGGGGGGGGGGGGGCGGTGATGCCATGAAGGGGTTTGAACGCAACAATACATATTTTCAAAATCAGGAAACAATTTACCTGTTGTTGGTGATTGGAAGTGCAATCTCAAACTTGGCTAAAAATTGGAAATATTGCTCCTCAGTCTGCTCCGTAAAGCCAGTTCCTACAAGCAGTGATCTCAGCTCCGTCACCTGTATGATGCCATTCTTGACAAGAGAGCGGGAGGCTTTGAGATTGATAATTCTCTCCAAGCATTCCGATAACCAGACTGGATGCAGGAAGTAGAGATTGCACAGGCCGTGGCTGGTGTCTGGGAAATGCAGCAGGGCCCCTGTCTCAATGAGGAAGGAAAAAGCTGCCAAACAAACAGATACACATCAGTTCATCTCAGGCGCTGGCTTATTCTCCTGTTGTTTTGCAGCACAGCTTTCCAATCGGAAGGCAATTGGTTCAATTTGGGTTTTAACATTTGCCATACATTGAAAAAAGAATCAAGGTAAGAATACAAAAGAATGTCAGCAAAATGCACAAATTAGCAAATAGAAACCATAGAAATGGTACAGCACAGAGACCATTCGGCCCACCTTGTCCATGCCAGCCTGAGGACACCCAGTTGGCCTTTCTAATCCCACCTTCCTGCACCCAGCCCATAGCCCTGCAGCTTACAGCACTTAAGGTGCAGATCCAGGTATTTAAAAAAAGAGTTTAGGGTCTCTGCCTCCACCACCAACTCAGGCAGCGAATTCCAGACTCCCACTACCCTGCGTAAAAGAGTTTTTCCTTATGTCCCGTCAACACCTTCTGCCACCTATCTTGAATCTATGTCTCCGGTTCTAGAATTCATCACCAGGGGAAACAATTTTATCCTACATTCTATCTATTCACCTCATAAATTGTGTACACCTCAATTAAGTCACCCCTCAGCCTTCTTTCTTCCAAGGAAAATAACCCCAACCCATCCAATCTCTCCTCGTAGTGACACTTGTGTAGCCCAACATTCTTGTAAACCTCCTCTGCAATCTCTCCAGAGCAGTTACATCATTCCTGTAATGTGGTGACCAGGAGTGCACATAATACTGCAGTTTGGGCCTCACCAGTGTTTTATACAATTCCAACATTATATCCTTATTTTTATATTCTATACCTCTGCCAATGAAGGAAAGCATTCCATATGCTTTCTTCACAACCTTGTCTACTTGAACTGCTGCTTTTGTACTTGTGTACTTGCATGCCAAGATCTCTCACTTTATTTACCCCTCTGAGTATATTCCCATCTATTGTGCACTCCCTATAGCTGTTTGAGTTCACGACATGCATGACCTCACACTTCTGTGTTAAATTCCATCTGCCACTTTATCACCCATCTATATCATTTTGGAGATTATAGCCATCCTCTGCATTGTCCACCACTCGGCCAATCTTTGTGTCATCTGCAAATTTCCCAATCCTGCCCCCTACATTCACGTCCAAATCATTAACATATAACACAAACAGTAAGGGACCCAACACCAAGCCCTGTGGAAACCACTGTTGGATTTTTACTCAAAATACCCAGATGACTTACCGGTCTGTAAATCCTCAAAGTCCTGGATATCATTGTCAGGGGTCTGCTGCACAATCTCGCCCAGCTGCTGGTCAGTTAGGTATTGTACCTCGTTGCTATTGCTTCTTCTCTGTTGCTCTTTCAGGACAGAATTCAACAGATTGAAATAGCTCTTTGGTATCTGTAAGGAAGGCCAGTGTGACCAGTTAAAAAAGAAACTTGCTTTTCTTTAGCACCTTTCCTGACCCCAATGCAATTTAAAAAATACAGAAAATGAAGTCCTTTTGAAATGTCAGAAGCATGGCAGTGATTTTCAACACAGCAAGATCCAACAGGCAGCGATGTGATTTTCTGCTCGTGATGTTGAATGAGGGAGAGATAGTGGGCGAGATTCTCTGGCCTTCCCGCGGCGTGATTCTCGGCAGCCACCGGTGGCCAGCAGCGGGATCTTCTGTCAATGGGATTGCTCATTGAATCCACTCCATGCCGCCAGGAAACTTGAGCGGAGGGTGCGCCATCGGCGGGAGCCATAGATCCTGCCAGCGGGAAGAGCTGGAAGATGTCGCCCATTGTCCAGGACAATGTTTCCTGCTGTTCTTTGAACTTCGACCCTTTGACATCCACCTGAGGAGATGGGTGGATTCTCACTTTAAAATCTCATATAGAAAACGCACCTCTGGCAGTGCAGCACTCCCTCAGTACTTAAATCTCTGGAATGGGAATTGAACACACCAATCTTCTGACTCAGATATGAGAGTGTTACCCATTGAGACATTTTACTGAATAGCTAAAAACTTGCAAAAAATGAGTTTGTAATAATTTAACAAGCATGCTAATGTCAGACAAATGAGTTCCAGGATTGGGGAAAGTGCCTGGAAGTTGCATTCAATCCTCTTTTACCCTACACTCTCCACCTCTTCCTCAAATATCTTTCTGTCAGTGACTCTTCCCATGTTCCACCTTCCTGCAATTGTCCTTTCCCGGGATCAGTAATTTTTCAATTCTCTTTCAGCTTAACTTCGTCCTGAGCTTTATAAATTTCAGTTGTCCATTTTCAGTTTTTCATTTCACACCCCTTTCCTGTTTCAATCCACTTTAACTTTTCTGTTGCATTTTAAACTCATTCCGGGTAACTTTGTAATGCAGAAGATGTATTGACGTGCAAGAACTAACTTGGTGGAATGACGTCCATAATTGCCCTCCAGTAGAGTGGTGGTCAGCCACTGCTTCGAACCACTGGAGTCCACCTGGTGATTAACACAAGGAGCAGCCGAGCCACACAGACCAATAAATCTGCAAAGCAGACTGCAGATGGTGGGATCACAATGATTGGCATCAGTTGTCAAAAGCAGCAAAGGAAACCTGACCATAGTTGTGGCTCCTGACCACTCCATGACTCATGGAAAACGTGCGGAGATGGGATCAAACTGACTTGTGATGGTCCGATATGTGAGCAGGAGTTTGTGAATAGCCGATGACACTCACTGTCTGGAGTCTCACAGCAAGAAGAATCAATTGATCAAAGTATCAGACTAACCAGAGCACTGTGTGGCCTCTTTGAAGGAGCTAGTCAATCAATCCCAATTGCTCACTCGTTCCCTACAGACCTATCAATGTCATAGAGGTCTGCAGCACAGAAAAGGCCCTTCAGCCCATTGCGCCTCCTGTCCCGCGATAACATTTTTCGTTTCTCCAGAGAGCTGAAACCCAATATCCCTGGGACCGTTTGGTACATCCCCAAAGTGGTTATCAATCTGCCTTTCGGAATATTGGATAGTAAACGTTTGAGATGACAGCGTCGACTTCATGTATCGAGTCACACTATCGCACAGCCAGATATTGGCCAGTGGAAGTAAACTCCTGGCCAATAGGGACATAGTGTCCATTTCCAAAAGTGCGCAGGTTAGGTGGGTTGGGCATGCCAAATTGCCCCTTAGTGTCCGATGGTTAAGTGAGGTTAAGGGGTTACAGGAACAGAGCAGTGGATCTAAGTTAAGATGCTTTTTCGGAGGATCGGTGCAGACCGATGGGCCGAATGGTCTCCTTCTACACTGTAGGGACTCGATGATTGATTCCCATGATTCTTGGAGAAATCTACACTGCAGAACCCGGGGAAGATGTAGATGTTATTATTTTCTGAGATTAAAACAAACTGCTAAGAATCGACCACAACATCTTACAGCTTCATCAGCAGAAGCTGTAGAATGTTTCGTAACACTCGCCAAGCAAAGAACAAGTTATTGAATCATTATTTCCCCACATGCCCTGTTAATAAAGTTTGAATGTTGAATTTCAGAAGGTTATTTCTGAGGAAATGTGGAACAGCCAGTTCTGAACATGTTGCCAAAAAATCAACTGAAAACAAAAATCAGATCCAAGTGTTGCTGTGTGTGGGGGTAAGATACACTCCAGTCCTGGCTGCTCACTTCACATGGAAGGTGGAATAAGCAGCTGGTGATTCCTCTTGAACTTTGGCTCAGAGATGTCACTATACAGAGATTTGGGCTGTCATTCCTTTGGATGGATCTCTGGAGATCGAGAAAGTGGTGCTATGTACAGGTACTCTCATTCATCAAAAAACAAAATCAATCGGGGAGGAGAGTATTAGCTACACATGGAATAATCAGCAATACAGCACAGGAGCACACGGACAGAACATAGGTAAATGTTTTGAGGTTCAAAAGTTGGGGCATGGTCCATTATGAGGACAGTTCAGAATAACACAGCTATATCTGCTATTGAATTTGATGTCAGCAGGAGAGCACCTACCATTCTCCCAACCAGTTTCTGAGAAGCAGTTAGAATCCCTGTCTCCTTCATACTGCAAGCAACTTGAAAGATCAGTTTACGAAGCCCGTCCAGTCCATCATGCGTCTTGCAGGATATCTCACTGGAAGGCAAATATACAACAAAGTTACCTGACTGCAAGGGAATGGTGGATTCTCACTCAGAGAGAGCTGGAGTGGTGGATATCTGACTCAGGGAGAGATGGAGTGGTGGATATCTCACTCAGGGAGAGATGGAGTGGTGGATATCTCATTGAGGGAGAGATGGAGAGGTGGATATCTCACTGAGGGAGGGATGGAGAGGTGGATATCTCACTCAGGGAGAGATGGAGTGGTGGATATCTCATTGAGGGAGAGATGGAGAGGTGGATATCTCACTGAGGGAGAGATGGAGTGGTGGATATCTCACTGAGGGAGAGATGGAGTGGTGGATATATCACTGAAGGAAAGATGGAGAGGTGGATATCTCACTGAGGGAGAGATGGAGAGGTGGATATCTCACTGAGGGAGAGATGGAGTGGTGGATATCTCACTGAGGGAGAGATGGAAAGGTGGATATCTCACTGAGAGAGACTTGGAGTGGTGGATATCTCACTCAGGGAGAGATGGAGTGGTGGATACTCACTCAGGGAGAGATGGAGTGGTGGATATCTCCTGAGGGAGAGATGGAGTGGCGGATATCTCACTCAGAGAGAGATGGAGAGGTGGGTATCTCACTGAGGGAGAGGTGGATATCTCACTGAGGGAGAGATGGAGTGGTGGATATCACACTCAGGGAGAGATGGAGTGCTGGATATCTCACTCAGAGAGAGATGGAGTGGTGGATATCTCACTGAGGGAGAGATGGAGTGGTGGATATCACACTGAGGGAGAGATGGAGTGGTGGATATCACACTGAGGGAGAGATGGAGTGGTGGATATCACACTGAGGGAGGGATGGAGTGGTGGATACTCACTCAGGGAGAGATGGAGTGGTGGATATCTCCTGAGGGAGAGATGGAGTGGCGGATATCTCACTCAGAGAGAGATGGAGTGGTGGATATCTCACTGAGGGAGAGATGGAGTGGTGGATATCACACTGAGGGAGAGATGGAGTGGTGGATATCTCACTCAGGGAGAGATGGAGAGGTGGATATCTCACTGAAGGAGAGATGGAGTGATGGATATCACACTGAGGGAGAGATGGAGAGGTGGATATCTCACTGAGGGAGAGATGGAGTGGTGGATATCACACTGAGGGAGAGATGGAGTGGTGGATATCACACTGAGGGCGGGATGGAGTGGTGGATATCTCACTGAGGGAGAGATGGAGAGGTGGACATCACACTCAGAGAGCGATGGAGAGGTGGGTATCTCACTCAGGGAGAGATGGAGTGGTGGATATCTCACTGAGGGAGAGATGGCGAGGTGGATATCTCACTGAGGGAGACATGGAGTGGTGGGTATCACGGAGAGATGGAGTGGTTGATATCTCACTCAGAGAGAGATGGAGAGGTGGATATCTCACTGAGGGAGAGATGGAGTGGTGGATATCTCAACCAGGGAGGGATGGAGAGGTGGATATCTCACTCAGAGAGAGGTGGAGAGGTGGGTATCTCACTCAGGGAGAGATGGAGTGGTGGATATCTCACTGAGGGAGGGATGGAGAGGTGGATATCTCACTGAAGGAGAGATGGAGTGGTGGATATCTCACTGAGGGAGAGATGGAGAGGTGGATATCTCACTGAGGGAGAGATGGAGAGGTGGATATCTCACTGAGGGAGAGATGGAGTGGTGACTATCTCACTGAGGGAGGGATGGAGAGGTGGATCTTTCACTGAGGGAGAGATGGAGAGGTGGGTATCTCACTAAGGGAGAGATGGAGTGGTGGATATCTCACTGAGGGAGGGATGGAGAGGTGGACCTTTCGCTGAGGGAGAGATGGAGAGGTGGGTATCTCACTGAGGGAGAGATGGAGAGCTGGATATCTCACTCAGGGAGAGATGGAGTGGTGGATATCTCACTGAGGGAGAGATGGAGAGGTGGATATGTCACTCAGGGAGAGATGGAGAGGTGGATATCTCACTCAGGGAGAGATGGAGAGGTGGATATCTCACTGAGGGAGAGATGGAGAGGTGGATATGTCACTCAGGGAGAGATGGAGAGGTGGATATCTCACTGAAGGAGAGATGGAGAGGTGGATATGTCACTCAGGGAGAGATGGAGAGGTGGATATCTCACTCAGGGAGAGATGGAGTGGTGGGTTCCCACTGAGGGAGAGATGGAGTGGTGGATATCACACTGAGGGAGGGATGGAGTGGTGGATATCTCACTGAGGGAGAGATGGAGAGGTGGCTATTTCACTCAGGGAGAGATGGAGTGGTGGATACCTCACTGAGGGAGAGATGGAGTGGTGGATATCTCACTGAGGGAGAGATGGAGAGGTGCATATCTCACTGAGGGAGGGATGGAGAGGTGGCTATCTCACTCAGGGAGAGATGGAGTGGTGGATACCTCACTCAGGGAGAGATGGAGAGGTGGATACCTCACTGAGGGAGAGATGGAGTGGTGGATATCTCACTGAGGGAGAGATGGAGTGGTGGATATCTCACTGAGGGAGAGATGGAGTGGTGGATATCTCACTCAGGGAGAGATGGAGTGGTGGATATGTCATTCAGGGCGAGATGGAGAGGTGGATACCTCACTGAGGGAGAGATGGAGAGGTGGATATCTCACTCAGGGAGAGATGGAGTGGTGGGTATCTCACTCCAGGATAGATACAACGGTTAGTTTCATGCTTGAGCTGACAAGTTTGTACATTATACCTTAATCTCTTTCTGTTTTTGTTCTATGTTTAAAGCAAGCATGATTACTCTAAAACCACTGGGAAATGGTCATTTAACAGGATCGGAACAGGTTTGCTACTCCACTGTGTTAAGTCTTCAAGCAGTCCTTGCCTCATCTTTGCTCCGTTGACTCAATGTACATTCTCCCAGGTGAGTTTGATCTCATTTATTCATCCCAATTTGGTTGTTTTTTTTAAATAAATTTAGATTACCCAATTATTTTTTCTATTAAGGGGCAATTTAGCATGGCCAATCCACCTACCCTGCACATTTTTGGGTTGTGGGGGTGAAACCCACGCAGACACGGGGAGAATGTGCAAACTCCACACGGACAGTGACCCAGAGCCGGGATCGAACCTGGGACCTCAGCGCCGTGAGGCGGTTATGCTAACCACTAGGCCACCGTGCTGCCCTGCAATTTGGTTGTTGATGGCACTTGCTGTTGTGCTGTTGACAATCTGGCTCTGCCATAGAAACCATTGTGGGAATCGTGTGTGAAAGGAAGCTTTGAACCATATCTACTTGTGCACTATGTACTGACAAAACTTCCCTATGGTCTGAACGCATCATAAATTCCATTAACCCCTCCAAGAGCAGCAAGGTAGCACAGTTGCTTCACAGCTCCAGGGTTCCAGGTTCAATTCCCGGCTTGGGTCACTGTCTGCGTAGAGTCTGCACGTTCTCCCTGTGTCCGCGTGGGTTTCCTGATAACACTGATATCTCAGTGGGCAAATTCCACTCTGCGGACAGGTCGGAAACCCCAGCTTTGAATCCGGATCTCTACTTTGTTACTCTGGACACTGAGTGGGCAGTGAGCCAAGTCGGAGTACAATGTCCCTGGAAAGTCAAGAGTCAACTTTTACACGAGGTGTATCAAAAGTGTAGGAGTTGTGGCAAAAATTAAGGCTTAGTTCAAGTTTATACATAGTTCAATCGATAGCCATGGTTTTTGTAATAAGGTATAAGTTATGTATCTATCCCTCTGATTGCATTGCACATTCGCTCGAGTTAAACAGGCATCCTGGCTGGATTCTCCATTGGCGGGATCCATGCCAGCAGATTTCCCGATGGCGTAGGGATGCCCACAATGGGAAACACCATTGTCCAGCTACCAGGATGGAGAATCACGCTGCCGGCAGGGGGCATGCCGCACCCAAAAAAGGGTGCCCCGGATGGAGAATCCCGTCCCCTATCTGTCTTGGATCTTTTCAGCTGAGGCTTCTGCTTTAGATCCAAATAAACCACCAGATGGCTGAGACGTATGTGTCAGACTTTGTCCTGCCCCAGCTGGGACATGGATGCAGAGAGACTGACATTAGTCGGCACACAATTGGGAAATTCCGTCACTGAGGCTGCAGAATGGTTGCTGTTGGGAAATGGGAGAATGATAAAGGATATTCCGGAGTTTGAGATTGTCTGGGAAGCCATTTCCACTAGATGAGTGGCCATTGGTACAAGATCCGTGAGCGGTTTGAAACTGAGGGCAAGAGACATTTTGTCACCGAGCTTCGTCAGTCTGTGGGATTGCGTCCAGGGTGAGGGTCTGAGTCAGAAACAATGGCAACATTGGAAAGGTGGATGAAGGGGCTGGTTTAGCACAGTGGGCTAAACAGCAGGCTTGTGATGCAGAACAAGTCTAGCAGCGCAGGTTCAATTCCCGTACCAGCCTCCCCCAACAGGCGCCGGAATGTGGGGACTAGGGGCTTTTCACAGTAACTTAATTGAAGCCTACTTGTGACAATAAACAATTATTATATTAGAAGAAAGGTGAAGGGACAGGGATCTTAAAATGTTATTAAAACTGTTTCCTTGTGTGAGAGAAACACTAAGAAGGGGTGGTGGGCTGGAATGGCTTGTTTCCATTCTATGTATTTTCTTTGTGTATACATTCCCATACCAGCCTCCCCGGACAGGCGCTGGAATGTGGCGACTAGGGGCTTTTCACAGTAACTTCATTGAAGCCTACTCGTGACAATAAGCGATTTTCATTTCATTTTCATTTTTCATTATCACATTTGTTTATAGTCGAGGAGGAAACATCAGTACTTTAACTGCCCACCCTGACTTCTGAATACTTGTGTGAAACATTGTGCTTTCAAACTTCAACCGTAGAAGTAGCTTTGTTCAATTTCTTATTTTGGAAAAATTATCGGTAGTCCATCCCGATGAAGGTGCTGAAGGATTTCTACTCCTGCAGGCCGAATGAATCTTACGCAACTGCAACTGGTTTCCACTGAATCTCAGCCTCAGATTCTCTCAGTCTAGGCTGAAATTCTCAGCCTGTCCCCCCTCATAGTGCTAAACAATATATTCAACCCTAAACTGCAAACTAATTCATGACTGACAAGGATCTACAACAGAACAGTACCGACTGTTCAGGTCGATTTGCAATAACACTATAGAGGCCATAAGTACAACTGGGGTAGGGAGAGGAAGGCTCGGGCCATGCTAATACATATTGAATAGTTAAATATATTGTTAGGGTTAGGTTTAAGGTTGAATATATTGTTAGGGTTAGGTTTAAGATTGAATATATTGTTAGGGTTAGGTTTAAGGTTGAATATATTGTTAGGGTTAGATATAGGGTTGAATATATTGTTAGGGTTAGGTTTAAGGTTGAATATAGTGTTTGGCTTAGTGTTAGGGTTGAATATTTTGTTCGGGTTAGATTTGAATATACTGTTGTGCATTAATAATAATAATCTTTATTATTGTCACAAATAGGCTTACATTAACACTGCAATGAAGTTACTGTGAAAGGCCCCTAGTCGTCACACTCCGGCCCCTGTTCGGGTACACTGAGGGAGAATTCAGATTGTCCATTTCACCAAACAAGCACGTCTTTCAGGACTTGTGGGAGGAAACCGGAGCACCCGGAGCAAGCCCACGCAGATGCAGGGAGAACATACAGACTCCGCACAGTCAGTGACCCAAGCCGGGAATCGAACCCGGGTCCCTGGGTTTCTGAAGCAACCGTGCTAACCATTGTCTACCGTTAGGGTTAGTGTTAGGTTTAGGGTTGAATATATTGTTTGGCATTATGACGAGGGACAGGCTTAGTTTTTCAGCCCAGACTGAGAGAATCTGAGGCTGAGATTCAGTGGAAGAGTTTTGAACGGCAAAGGACCGATGTTCTTCACTTTGTCAAACAGAAAATATGTGAAACTAGCAACTTGATGATCACGGAAAGCTCACAAGGGCAAGAGTTGGCCACAGGTTCAGAACCAGTAACAGTGACACACAGCCCAGGCATTCTGACACTGGCAAAACATTTACAACTTCCGTATTCAGATCTGTATTTACTGCTTCTCAATAAGATGAGGAGAAAGCAACATCAGGGAAGTGAAAAGCATTGAAGATCACAAGGCCCAGAAACACAGCGAGCCAAAATCAAAGACCTGAAATGGGACACTCACTGTAAATTCCGGCAGCTGATGTCAGGATAGCCAGTCGCTCGAGGCCCAGACGGAGAGCGACACAGGGCCAGGACATAGGCTCGAAGTGTTGCAATTCTCTCTGTGCGGAATTTGGTGTCAATTAAATCCAGATGGGTTCCTACAACAATTACTGTCGCATTTGGAGCCTGTGCCTTAAATAAAACACAGCAAAAATCTTTGCAAACCCACTTCTGATTCAATCTGTTCACTGATTTTGTATTTATTGTATAATATTTCTCAGAAAGGTGAAAAGGCAAGAAACCAAATGTGAAAAATCACACTTGGAAGGGGGCGGGGGTACAGAAAGAGAGGAGGGAGCGAGACCGAGCTAGAGAACCAGAGGGAGAGGGATAGAGAGTGGGAGAGAGAAAGTGGAGGAGAGAAAGAGGGTGAGTGAGAGAGACAGAGAGAGGGGGAGAGACAGAGAGAGGGGGAGAGACAGATAGAGAGAGACAGAGAGAGGGGGAGAGACAGAGAGAGGGGGAGAGACAGATAGAGAGAGACAGAGAGAGGGGGAGAGACAGAGAGAGGGGGAGAGACAGAGAGAGGGGGGAGAGACAGAGGGAGAGAGACAGAGGGGGAGGGACAGAGAGAGGGGGAGGGACAGAGAGAGGGGGAGAGACAGAGAGAGGGGGAGAGACAGTGAGAGGGAGAGAGACAAAGATGGAGAAAGACAAAGGGGGGAGAGACAGATAGAGACAGACAGAGTGAGAGTTAGAGATGGACATACAACACACGGTCTGGATTATTGTTCCCTTTGTGAAGGTGGCATTTGACAGAGGATGGTTACCCAGTGGGAAGTGGTGGGCCTCAATTACCGTCATTCGGAAGACAATTCGGAGCATTTGTCACCCGTGGGATTTTGTTGAACACACCCAAACTGACAGAAGCTTAAACAAGAGGCTGTGTAGCAGAATGCTATTGAGTTAAGTAAACTATGGAATACCTGCTTCTTAAAGAGGGAAAATGCAAAAAGGAGCTCATGGACATTCACAGACCTGACTGAGTAAACAGTGATTGAGAGCACTAACAGAGAGGGGATTCGTGAAGCCGAGGTAAATCTTGGTCAAAGAAGGGTGCCAGCTAATTTCTGCATCTGAGCTGTTTGTGACCGAGGCTGTGTTAGTCATACAGAGGGATGCAGAGGCGCTGGATGAGGAGTACGAGAGACAAAAAGAGATTGCTACATAATAGAGTGTGCCATCAAAGGTAAGTTTCATTCGCTTGACTGCCCATATAGTGGCTAATCTGTGCATACTCCCGGAGAAGGACCTTATTCCCCAAGGTGCAGGGGGTCACCCTTTGCTGCCAAAGATGCCAGTGGCCTTGAATTTCCTAACACCGGCCTCATTTCAGGGATCAGCAGTAGACATCTGTGGGATTTCGCAATCGGCTGCCCATAGCAGCATAACTCAGGGGGACAGACCAGTCTCGCTGTTGGGCCTGCCAGCAATGATGGAACCCTGCCAAGGCAAAGGTCAAAGGGCACCATATTCATTTAACTGCACTACTGCCAGATTGGCCCTTCCACCATCAGAACCACTCTCCTCATGGACATTGTGTGCTCTTTGCTCTTGCAAGGTGAGATAGAGAGGGAAAGACAATGGAACTTCCTTTCTAACACTCATGCTTCAGATGTTCTGATCCAGATGTTGTTCTGACCCTGGGTTTTCCTGACCATGCTCCAAAAGCTGCCTTGATGTGAACCCTTCCTTTGGGTAATGGGTGAAACTGGGCATAAATTTCCATGGTGCTCCTATACATCGTCTGCCTTGAAGGCCTTCTGCTCACAGTGTGCTGTCTCTTTAAGACCTTCATGGCTTTCAGCTTGGCTTTGCACCTTGCTGGACCTCAGAAGGTCAATGAAAGCAGTTGACCTCTCGAGCAACCTTCAGACTTTCCAGTTTGCCTTGCAGGCCTCCTCCTGTTGTCCCTCTCCCTGATTGAGGTATTCCTGCGACAACATGACTTCCCGGGAGGTCTGGCTAAATCATGAGATTGGCCATCCATAATCTAACTGAACTGCTGGTCAGGCTCCAGGTTCCACGTGCGGAATGCTGGCTCCGGTTAGCTGGGAACAATTTGACACTCACCATTCGGACAGCTGTTTATCCAGCTGCACTGTAAATCTGAGTGTTGTGACCGTTCCCAATGGTGTCATGCCTGATTGGAGTAATACAGAAGGCGAATGGGGTACAAAGCCAGAAGCTCGTCTGTCTTCCAATAAAGGCCATTAAACAGTTCTTGAGGCAATTAACAACCCAATGATCTTACATCAACAGGTCCAGGCAGTGGGCGGTCAAGGGGGTTGTCTGACCCTGCTGTCTGCCCCTCTTGTGCAGCTACATTTGCTGCTGGGTATCCCTGGAGAGGGAGCACTCTTGAGACCTTCCATGTACATTGGGTACTGCAGGGGCAGTGGTGTTTTATTGACCCCGTTAATCACATTTTGATTTGATATTTTAATGCTCATTTGTGAGTCGCTTTTTGTCAAGACAGTTTCCATTTAAACGACTGTCCTTTTAATTTGTCCCTCAGTTCATTTGAGCTCATTTACTTGGTTATTTATGTTTAATCAATATAGTTGTAGCAGGTTCGAGGGGCTGAGTGTCTGGGACTGCTCTTACCTGTGCTTCTGCCCTTCCTCCTGTGGTCATAAAACCTTTTCACGTTGGACCAGTTGGTCAGGCGTGGAGTTATGGTGAGCACCTCAGGAGGATTTGAGCTGTTAAGGATGGTGGTGGGTCGTCTATTTGCAACAGTTACTCACTTCGTTTGCAATGTTTATTCCCTCTTGATGTCACCTCTCTGTGGGCCTGTTGCTTACTGCCAGAGGACCTTTAACCCACTCAATGGCAACTCCTCCCCGGCTATCACCTGCCCCATTCACTATCTTGTTTCTCATCCTGGGCCTCTGGTTTTCACACAACCCTGCCACTTGGCCAATAATTGGCTGCAGAGCACATAATGGCAGCCAGTCACTGGACTGGGCATGAGCAGGCAAATTACCCACTTTCCACTATGTTAGAAACCCCAAATATCCCCCCATGTTCCCAAATACTTTTGCAAATTGTCAATTGCATCCGTTCACTGCCTTTCTTAATCTTTGCTGTCAGCTCATGTGTTCAGCCTTTGGCCTTCAGGCCATTGACCAATGTTAGAAAGAACAGGTCATGACCCTCCAGAAAACAATCCCAATCACCTGACTTTCCATCTCTCTTGTATTCTCTCCTACTTTATACAATTAGCTCCCTGTCCAGTCTCTTTTTCAATTCTGAATTCCAATGATCTTTAGATTGATTAAAAATCTTCCACGTGGAACACTCAAGAACTTCCTGGAAGTTTAAATGAGGTGTAAGGTCTTCTGGTATGTTCATTCAATGATCCAGTTTTGTTCATTATCTGATTGTGTGTGCTGTGAAAACTGTGTTGCTGTAGGACCTCTGTCTAATGGGTAAGCAAGAGCAGGTTTGAAGAGTTTAGTATTTTGGTAGGATGTGCCCCTCACAGTGAGGCTGTGGCCAATTCCTACCTCAATGTTCAATAGCCAAGACTGCAGGTTTGCAACTGCTTCCTCTCCAAGAGCCAGGTTCCACACCACCACGTAGAGAGCTTTATCGGTGAAGAAGCACTGATTGACTGATGACATTCTGGCTGCACTTCCAACATCCCACACATTAAACACAATTGAGTCTACCTACAACATGGGAGAACAAAAACACTTATTCAGTTATTCTGTAACTTAGTGAACGACTGTGGTGATGGGGGGGGGGGGGGGGGGATAGCGAGGGATTGGGATGAATTGGGCGGCTTATTCACACAGCTGACAAAGGCACATGTGGTGAATGTATTGCATTAACCATTCACCATGCATGTAACTGTACCACGCTGTTGCCCATGAGGGCTCCACCTATGGACCATTGTAAGGTATTACCTGTGATGTATCATGTTGGTGCCTTTGTGGGCTCCGCCCCTGGCCCCTCCGCTTGAGGGGAGGTATAAAGAGCAGTAGCCCTATAGGCGGCTCTCAGTAGTAGAGCAGTCGCAGGTAGGCACTGTTCTAGTCGATTAAAGCCACAATTTACTTCTACTCCTTGTTTCGCATGAATTGATGGTCGCATCTGCACAATTGGCCAAAAATCCTCCTTCGGCACTGTATGGTTCAATCATTCAAGTAAAGGAATGACATGCGCCTCCCTGATCCAAGATCGGGATTGGGGAATGTAACTTCACAAGGTGTCCCTGGACATGGCTGCGGCAGCAGAACGTTTCAGTTGTTTGGTACATTGGTATTTTTGCAAAGTGAAAATCATTCCCAATTTCTCTTCCCATTGTCTATTTCCAAATGTTGATGTTTTGGACTAAACGCTGCAGTATTGGTATAAACTTTAACCTTGCGCCCAATGGCTGAACCTGGGTGGGAGGGGAGAAGTGAAGTTAAAATGCGGACATTAATCACCCACTCAGATCCCAACTCTTCACAATACAAAGCTGCAGGGCTCCGCTGGCAGGTGAGGAGGCTGCTGAAAGCAAGCTGAGGCCCCATGAATTTAGGAACATTCAGATTCTGTGACGGAATAGGACTTTAATGCGGTTGGAATGAGGAAACCACCTGTGATATCCCACATGGAACCTATGGGGTGGGAATGCTTGTTTTCCCCGTAGTCCTTGCTGGGTACGAGCTCCCGCTAGGGGCGGGATATCTCAATTAACCAATGTTGGGGCAGCACGGTCGCATGGTGGTAGCACAATTGCTTTGCAGCTCCAGGGTCCCAGGTTCGATTCCCGGCTTGGTTCACTGTCTGTGCGGAGTCTGCACGTTCTCCCCGTGTGCGCGCTCCGGTTTCCTCCCACAGTCCAAAGATGTGCAGGTTAGGCGGATTGGCCATGCTAAATTGCCCTTAGTGTCCAAAATTGCCTTTAGTGTTGGGTCGGGTTACTGGGTTATGGGGATAGGGTGGAGGTGTGGGCTTGGGTGGGATGCTCTTTCAAAGAGCCGGTGCAGCCTCGATGGGCTGAATGGCCTCCTTCTGCACTGTAAATTCTATGTATAAAAGTTCAGCCAGTAAGGCACCGACCAGAGAGGAACCCTATCGGGTAGTGTACATATCGTTTTATGTAAATAAAACTTTGTTTCTTATTTTACTCGGTATGGACTCCCCGTGTCCTTAATAAACCATCATCACTCTCCCACTGTCCCAGCGACTGATCAACAGAAAGAAATGATGCTTCATGTTAGTCTAGAACTTGAATCTGTTTGGGCAGATGGAACAGGAGTGTTCCTCTCGGATTCCCAGGAAAAGTAGAAGCCTAACCTACATCCAAATCTCCTCCCCCACGCCTCCTATCAGACCCAGAATGGTGGCAAGAAGCATTTATACGCAAACCTTTAATAAAGGGGGCAAATTACCTTTAACGGTCATCATACAAATTACACAAGTCTTTCTCATCCAACCAGACCATGTTGGCAGAGAGTGTCAAGCAGTATCCTAATCTCCCGTGTCCATCCTGGTCCCATATTCCCACTTTCTTCTCTCACTTATCCTACTTATTCAAAGTTAAAATAAATGCAGAAAATGCTCGCAGCAGGTCGGGTAGCATCCGTGGAGAGCGAAACAGAGTTAAGGTTGCACGTCTTGATCGTCCTGTTTCTGTTCGAATGGGTGGAAGAATCCTCCCTTGTCCCATGGGTCAGGCAGAGACGGTTCAGCGATACTCTCCCCCTCTGAATTAGTAACAGTCGTTGCCCTCCTGGATTCTCCGATAGGTTCAGGGGTGGAGGTAATGGGCTCATCTAGATCCCCTTTCCGCGATGCCCTCAGCAACATAGCGGAAATGATCCAGTTCAGATCCACTAAAAATACCAACCTATGTATCATAACACCTCCACAATATTGAATATTGAAATTGGAGACACTATCCGTACTGTCATGTGAGAGTACCTTTAAGAAACGTGTGTTTATAAATGGGTGTGTATATAAATATCTGTAGTGAGAGTACCTTTAAGAAATGGGCGTTTACTAGTGCAGTGAGGTCAGAGAGTGGGTGGAGCTGGGCTGTCTGTCAGCTTTTTACTTTCGTTTTTGAGCAGGTTGCAGTGTGTGTTTTAGTTTCAGTGTTGGAGCTGAAGCCAGACCAAGCAGATGTACTGCTGTTCTGTCTGCCATCAAAAGACTATCTCTTGATCATTTGGTGAATTCAGAATTATAAATGTTCTCAGTAGTGAATGTAAACCTAATGTGCTTCTGTTCAAAGGTGTTTCTTCTGTCTTCTGGATGTTGTTTGGGAAGTTATTAAGAATTACTTAGTGTTGTTTTCTTTGGGGGGTTGTATTTGATTTAATCGTTGCTAAGATGTTCAATGCATGTTTTAAAAAGATTAACTTGAGTTCATAGAATAAACATTGTTTTACTTTAAAAAATACTTTTCCATTTCTGCTGTACTACACCTGTAGAGTGGGCCGTGTGCGCCCCATACCACAATCTATTAAAGGTTGTGGGTCAGGTGAACTCCATGATACACTTTGGGGTTCTCTAAACCCTGGCCCATAACAGTACCTTAGTCTTGAGTGAGGTAGGTCTCAGGAGCTCCCAGCTGGTGGTTTGGATGCTACCTTCTTTGGAAATGTTGTGCGTGGCCTTTCCAGACTGAAGGGTCTCCAACAGACTGGACTTCCCCTGACGCGGAGGCCCGACAATTATCATCTTCAGCAGCTTGCAAGGCACAGCCTTCCGTAGCTGTGCTCGCAGATAGGCCAGCACTGCCGAGGGCCCTGTGGGATAATCATTTACTACATTACAACACACCATTTTGATGATTCGGTTCAGAGACAGTTCAGGCTTGATTCAGATCAGCTGCGGATCTCTATTTCATTGTTAGAGTTAAATAATTCCCGAAAAACAAAAATAGTTGATCATCTCTCTGCATTAGCACAACAACAGGTATCCTTTACTCAGCAGCTTTGCAGAGTGTTAGAATTGTATAAAAATGATGCTGATTGTTAAGTCAGTAAAATCAAAGCTTGATGTTTCAGGATGATGGTTGGCCCCCACCCCACCGGACTTAGCACCCCCCCCCCCCCCCAACCACCGGACGCAGACCCCCTGCCCCAGACTCAGCACACGCTCCCCCCCACCATCAGACGCACCCAGCCCTCTACCGGACCCTGCCCCCACACCCTCCCCTCCCTGGACCCAGTCCCCAACCCCCTCCCCTCACTGGACCCAGTCCCCCACCTCCTCCCCTCATTGGACCCAGTCCCCCACCCGCTCCCCTCACTGGAACCAGTCCCCCACCTCGTCCTCTCACTGGACCCAGTCCCCCACCTCCTCCTCTCACTGGACCCAGTCCCCCACCCGCTCCCCTCACTGGACCCAGTCCCCCACCCGCTCCCCTCACTGGACCCAGTCCCCCACCACCTCCCCTCCCTGGACCCAGTCCCCCCACCCACTCCCCTCCCTGGACCCAGTCCCCAAACCCATCCCCTCACTGGACCCAGTCCCCCACTTCAATCCCTCACTGGACACAGTCCCCCACACCCTCCCCTCACTGGACCCAGTCCCCAACCTCCTCCCCTCACTGGACCCAGTCCCCAACCTCCCCCCCCAACTGGACCCAGTCCCCCACCTCCTCCCCTCACTGGACCCAGTACCCCATCGCCTCCGCTCACTGGACCCAGTCCCCCACCTCCTCCCCTCACTGGACCCAGTCCCCCACCTCCTCCCATCACTGGACCCAGACCCCCACCTCAACCCCTCACTGGACCCAGTCCCCCACCTCCTCCCCTCACTGGACCCAGTCCCCCACCTCCTCCCCTCACTGGACCCAGTCCCCCACCTCCTCCCCTCACTGGACCCAGTCCCCCCACCTCCTCCCCTCACTGGACCCAGTCCCCCACCCCCTCCCCTCACTGGACCCAGTCCCCCACCTCCTCCCCTCACTGGACCCAGTACCCCACCCCCTCCCCTCACTGGACCCAGTACCCCACCCCCTCCCCTCACTGGACCCAGTCCCCCACCTCCTCCCCTCACTGGACCCAGTTCCCCACCCGCTCCCCTCACTGGACCCAGTCCCCAACCCCCTCCCCTCACTGGACCCAGCCTCCACCTCCTCCCCTCACTGGACCCAGCCCCCACCTCCTCCCCTCACTGGACCCAGTCCCCCACACCCTCCCCTCACTGGACCCAGTCCCCCACCTCCTCCCCTCACTGGACCCAGTCCCCCACCCACTGCGCTCACTGGACCCAGTCCCCCACCTCCTCCACTCACTGGACACAGTCCCCAAAACCATCCCCTCACTGGACCCAGTCCCCCACATCCTCCACTCACTGGACCCAGTCCCCCACCTCAACCCCTCACTGGACCCAGTCCCCCATCTCCTCCCCTCACTGGACCCTGTCCCCCACCCGCTCCGCTCACTGGACCCAGTCCCCCACCTCCTCCCCTCACTGGACCCAGTCCCCAACCCCCTCCCCTCACTGGACCCAATCCCCCACCTCAACCCCTCACTGAACCCAGTCCCCCACCTCAACCCCTCACTGGACCCAGTCCCCCACCTCCTCCCCTCACTGGACCCAGTCCCCAACCCCCTCCCCTCACTGGACCCAGTCCCCAACCCCCTACCCTCACTGGACCCAGTCCCCCACCTCCTCCCCTCACTGGACCCAGTCCCCCACCTCCTCCCCTCACTGGACCCAGTCCCCCACCCGCTCCACTCACTGGACCCAGTCCCCCACCTCCTCCCCTCACTGGACCCAGTCCCCAACCCCCTACCCTCACTGGACCCAGTCCCCAACCCCCTACCCTCACTGGACCCAGTCCCCCACCCACTGCGCTCACTGGACTCAGTCCCCAAACCCCTCCCCTCACTGGACCCAACCCCCACCTCCTCCCCTCACTGGACCCAGTCCCCCACCTCCTCCCCTCACTGGACCCAGTCCCCAACCCCCTCCCCTCACTGGACCCAGTCCCCAACCCCCTCCCCTCACTGGACCCAGTCCCCCACCTCCTCCCCTCACTGGACCCAGTCCCCCACCTCCTCCCCTCACTGGACCCAGTCCCCCACCCGCTCCACTCACTGGACCCAGTCCCCCACCTCCTCCCCTCACTGGACCCAGTCCCCAACCCCCTACCCTCACTGGACCCAGTCCCCCACCTCCACCCCTCACTGGACCCAGTCCCCCACCCACTGCGCTCACTGGACTCAGTCCCCAAACCCCTCCCCTCACTGGACCCAACCCCCACCTCCTCCCCTCACTGGACCCAGTCCCCAACCCCCTCCCCTCACTGGACCCAGTCCCCAACCCCCTACCCTCACTGGACCCAGTCCCCCACCTCCACCCCTCACTGGACCCAGTCCCCCATCTCCTCCCCTCACTGGACCCAGTCCCCCACCTCCTCCCCTCACTGGACCCAGTCCCCCACCCGCTCCACTCACTGGACCCAGTCCCCCACCCCCTCCCCTCACTGGACCCAGTCCCCAACCCCCTACCCTCACTGGACCCAGTCCCCCACCTCCTCCCCTCACTGGACCCAGTCCCCAACCCCCTCCCGTCACTGGACCCAGTCCCCCACCTCCTCCCTCATTGGACCCAGTCCCCAACCCCCTCCCCTCACTGGACCCAGTCCCCCACCCGCTCCCCTCACTGGACCCAGTCCCCAACCCCCTCCCCTCACTGGACCCAGTCCCCCACCTCCACCCCTCACTGGACCCAGTCCACCACCTCCTCCCCTCACTGGACCCAGTCCCCCACCCACTGCGCTCACTGGTCTCAGTCCCCAAACCCCTCCCCTCACTGGACCCAACCCCCACCTCCTCCCCTCACTGGACCCAGTCCCCCACCTCCTCCCCTCACTGGACCCAGTCCCCAACCCCCTCCCCTCACTGGACCCAGTCCCCCACCCCGTCCCCTCACTGGACCCAGTCCCCCATCTCCTCCCCTCACTGGACCCAGTCCCCCACCTCCTCCCCTCACTGGACCCAGTCCCCGACCCCCTCCCCTCACTGGACTCAGTCCCCGACCTCCTCCCCTCACTGGACCCAGTCCCCCACCCGCTCCCCTCACTGGACACAGTCCCCCACCTCCTCCTCTCACTGGACCCAGTCCCCCACCTCCTCCCCTCACTGGACCCAGCCTCCACCTCCTCCCCTCATTGGACCCAGTCCCCCACCTGCTCCCCTCACTGGACCCAGTCCCCAACCCCCTCCCCTCCCTGGACCCAGTCACCTACCTCCTCCCCTCACTGGACCCAGTCCCCCACCTCCTCCCCTCACTGGACCCCGTCCCCCACCCCCTCCCCTCACTGGACCCAGTACCCCACCTCATCCCCTCACTGGACCCAGTCCCCCACCTCCTCCCCTCACTGGACCCAGTCCCCCACCTCCTCCCCTCACTGGACCCAGTCTCCCACCTCCTCCCCTCACTGGACCCAGTCCCCCACCTCCTCCCCTCACTGGACCCAGTCCCCAACCCCCTCCCCTCACTGGACCCAGTCCCCCACCTCCTCCCCTCACTGGACCCAGTCCCCCACCCCCTTCCCTCACTGGACCCAGTCTCCCACCCGCTCCCCTCACTGGATCCAGTCCCCACCTCCTCCCCTCACTGGACCCAGTCCCCCACCTCCTCCCCTCACTGGACCCAGTCCCCAACCCCCTCCCCTCACTGGACCCAGTCCCCCACCTCCTCACCTCACTGGACCCAGTCCCTCACCTCCACCACTCACTGGACCCAGTCCTCTACCTCCTCCCCTCACTGGACCCAGTCCCTCACCTCCACCCCTCACTGGACCCAGTCCCCCACCCCCTCCCCTCACTGGACCCAGTCCCCCACACTCTCCCCTCACTGGACCCAGTCCCCCACCTCCTCCCCTCACTGGACCCAGTCCCCCACCCAATGCGCTCGCTGGACCCAGTCCCCCACCCGTTTCCCTCACTGGACCCAGTCCCCAACCCCCTCCCCTCACTGGACCCAGCCTCCACCTCCTCCCCTCACTGGACCCAGTCCCCCCCCCTCCTCCCCTCACTGGACCCAGTCCCCAACCCCCTCCCCTCACTGGACCCAGTCCCCCACCTCCTCCCCTCACTGGACCCAGTCCCTCACCTCCACCCCTCACTGGACCCAGTCCCCCACCTCCTCCCCTCACTGGACCCAGTCCCTCACCTCCACCCCTCACTGGACCCAGTCCCCCACCTCCTCCCCTCACTGGACCCAGTCCCCCACACCCTCCCCTCACTGGACCCAGTCCCCCACCTCCTCCCCTCACTGGACCCAGTCCCCCACCTCCTCCCCTCACTGGACCCAGTCCCCCACCTCCTCCCCTCACTGGACCCAGTCCCCCACCTCCTCCCCTCACTGGACCCAGTCCCCAACCCCCTCCCCTCACTGGACCCAGTCCCCCACCTCCTCCCCTCACTGGACCCAGTCCCCCACCCCCTCCCCTCACTGGACCCAGTCTCCCACCCGCTCCCCTCACTGGACCCAGTCCCCACCTCCTCCCCTCACTGGACCCAGTCCCCCACCTCCTCCCCTCACTGGACCCAGTCCCCCACCTCCTCACCTCACTGGACCCAGTCCCTCACCTCCACCACTCACTGGACCCAGTCCTCTACCTCCTCCCCTCACTGGACCCAGTCCCTCACCTCCACCCCTCACTGGACCCAGTCCCCCACCTCCTCCCCTCACTGGACCCAGTCCCCCACACTCTCCCCTCACTGGACCCAGTCCCCCACCTCCTCCCCTCACTGGACCCAGTCCCCCACCCAATGCGCTCGCTGGACCCAGTCCACCACCCGTTTCCCTCACTGGACCCAGTCCCCAACCCCCTCCCCTCACTGGACCCAGCCTCCACCTCCTCCCCTCACTGGACCCAGTCCCCCACCTCCTCCCCTCACTGGACCCAGTCCCCAACCCCCTCCCCTGACTGGACCCAGTCCCCCACCTCCTCCCCTCACTGGACCCAGTCCCTCACCTCCACCCCTCACTGGACCCAGTCCCCCACCTCCTCCCCTCACTGGACCCAGTCCCTCACCTCCACCCCTCACTGGACCCAGTCCCCCACCTCCTCCCCTCACTGGACCCAGTCCCCCACACCCTCCGCTCACTGGACCCAGTCCCCCACCTCCTCCCCTCACTGGACCCAGTCCCCCACCCCCTTCCCTCCCTGGACCCAGTCCCCTACCTCCTCCCCTCACTGGACCCAGTCCCCCACCTCCTCCCCTCACTGGACCCAGTCCCCCACCTCCTCCCCTCACTGGACCCCGTCCCCCACCCCCTCCCCTGACTGGACCCAGTCCCCCACGTCAACCACTCACTGGACCCAGTCCCCCACCTCCTCCTCTCACTGGACCCAGTCCCCCACCTCCTCCCCTCACTGGACCCAGTCCCCCACCTCCTCCCCTCACTGGACCCAGTCCCCCACCTCCTCCCCTCACTGGACCCGGTCCCCAACCCCCTCCCCTCACTGGACGCAGTCCCCCACCTCCTCCCCTCACTGGACCCAGTCCCCCACCTCCTCCCCTCACTGGACCCAGTCCCCCACCCGCTCCGCTCACTGACCCAGTCCCCCACCTCCTCCCCTCACTGGACCCAGTCCCCCACCCGCTCCGCTCACTGGACCCAGTCCCTAACCCCCTCCCCTCACTGGACCCAGTCCCCCACCTCCTCCCCTCACTGGACCCAGTCCCCCACCTCAACCCCTCACTGGACCCAGTCCCCAACCTCCTCCCCTCACTGGACCCAGTCCCCCACCCCCTCCCCTCACTGGACCCAGTCCCCCACCTCCTCCCCTCACTGGACCAGTCCCCAGACCCCTCCCCTCACTGGACCCAGTCCCCCACCCGCTCCCCTCACTGGACCCAGTCCCCCACCTCCTCCCCTCACTGGACCCAGTCCCCCACCCGCTCCCCTCACTGGACCCAGTCCCCCACCTCCTCCCCTCACTGGACCCAGTCCCCAACCCCCTCCCCTCACTGGACCCAGTCCCCCACCCGCTCCGCTCACTGGACCCAGTCCCCCACCTTCTCCCCTCACTGGACCCAGTCCCCAACCCCCTCCCCTCACTGGACCCAGTCCCCCACCTCCTCCCCTCACTGGACCCAGTCCCTCACCTCCACCCCTCACTGGACCCAGTCCCCCACCTCCTCCCCTCACTGGACCCAGTCCCCCACCTCCTCCCCTCACTGGACCCAGTCCCCCACACCCTCCCCTCACTGGACCCAGTCCCCCACTTCCTCCCCTCACTGGACCCAGTCCCCCACCCACTGCGCTCACTGGACCCAGTCCCCACCCGTTCCCCTCACTGGACCCAGTCCCCAACCTCCTCCCCTCACTGGACCCAGTCCCCCACCCCCTCCCCTCACTGGACCCAGTCCCCCACCCCCTCCCCTCACTGGACCCAGTCCCCCACCCCCTCCCCTCCCTGGACCCAGTCCCCTACCTCCTCCCCTCACTGGACCCAGTCCCCCACCTCCTCCCCTCACTGGACCCAGTCCCCCACCTCCTCCCCTCACTGGACCCGGCCCCCACCCCCTCCCCTGACTGGACCCAGTCCCCCACCTCAACCCCTCACTGGACCCAGTCCCCCACCTCCTCCCCTCACTGGACCCAGTCCCCCAACTCCTCCCCTCACTGGACCCAGTCCCCCACCCGCTCCGCTCACTGGACCCAGTCCCCCACCTCCTCCCCTCACTGGACCCAGTCCCCCACACGCTCCGCTCACTGGACCCAGCCCCCAACCCCCTCCCCTCACTGGACCCAGTCCCCCACCTCCTCCCCTCACTGGACCCAGTCCCCCATCTCAACCCCTCACTGGACCCAGTCCCCCACCTCCTCCCCTCACTGGACCCAGTCCCCCACCCCCTCCCCTCACTGGACCCAGTCCCCCACCTCCTCCCCTCACTGGACCAGTCCTCAGACCCCTCCCCTCACTGGACCCAGTCCCCCACCTCCTCCCCTCACTGGACCCAGTCCCCCACCTCCTCCCCTCACTGGACCCAGTCCCCAACCTCCTCCCCTCACTGGACCCAGTCCCCAACCCCCTCCCCTCACTGGACCCAGTCCCCAAACCCATCCCCTCACTGGACCCAGTCCCCAACCCCCTCCCCTCACTGGACCCAGTCCCCCACCTCATCCCCTCACTGGACCCAGTCCCTCACCTCCACCCCTCACTGGACCCAGTCCCCAACCCCCTCCCCTCACTGGACCCAGTCCCCAAACCCATCCCCTCACTGGACCCAGTCCCCAACCCCCTCCCCTCACTGGACCCACCAGTAAGTTTGTCGAAGACTGCGTGTCAAAGAAGTTAGTACCTGCGTTCCCAACCGGAAACCATAGGTTAACTGGGAAATCCACTCCCTACTGAAGTCCAGGTCTGAGGCATTCAACACAGTTGATCCTAACCTAAACAAGAAATCTAGGTACAACCTCCGTAAAGGAATTGAGGACGCCAAGGGTCAATACCAGACTAAGCTAGTGCCGATCTTTGAAGTGTCAGAAGACAGTGGGCAAGAGAGGCTACTGTTTTGGCCTTTGCCTCCCTGGTAGCACGGAGATGGATAGAATCATAGAATTTACAGTGCAGAAAGAGGTCATTTAGCCTATTGAGTCTGCACCGGCCCTTGGAAAGAGCACCCCACTTAAGCCCATGCCTCCACCCTATCCCCGTAGGCCAGTAACCCCACCCAACCTTTTTGGACACTAAGGGCAATTAATCATGGCCAATCCACCTAACCTGCATGTCTTTGTCTGTGGGAGGAAACCGGAGCACCCGGAGGAAACCCACGCACACACGGGGAGAACGTGCAGACACCGCACTGACAGTGACCCAAGCCGGGAATCGGACCTGGGACCCTGGAGCACTGAAGCAACTGTGCTAACCACTGTGCTACCATGCTGCCCCATGGATACCATGGATATTATTACAATGGAGGGACTCAGGGGCCCCCAAATCCAGGGGTGTGGGTGAGTGACCTGGCAATGTTTCTTAGGCTAGAAAAGTTCATCTTGAGAGGGTCTGGCGGGGTTTGCCCGCAGATGGAAACTGCTCATCGACTTCTTTGAGAACAGTTAAGATGTCAGCAGTGGGGGATTGAGGGGAGGGGGGGGATACAATGGGGAGGTAGGGGAGCTGGGGAGTGAGGGGCAGGATGGTGGGTTGTTAGAGAATTAGTTGATTTGGTTATTTGCAGCCCTGTTGGCTTGTTTTGTTTTGTGATTGTGTTTGATGTGTAAATATATAAATGCCTCAATAAAATATTTTTCCAAAAAAACAGTGTACTCATTAGAACCACCTCTGTGTCCTTCTGTAGAAGTTTTAAACTGTGACAAGAGGGATGAGCACATTGTGCTGTAACTTTAAAGACAATTTTTTAATCACAGATTCCTATCACTTAGAACCATTAACATATCTTTGCCAAGTTGTTTCCCCTTGTGGGAGAGACTATCAGCAGAGGGCATTATCTCAGAGTAAGGAGTCTCCCATTTAAGACAGAGATGAGGAGGAATTTCTTCTGTCGAGGGGAGTGAATCTGTGGATTCCTTACCACAGAGAGCTGTAAAGCTTGGGTTGTTAACTATCTTTAAGGCTGAGATGTAAGATAATTTTTTTAAATGTATAAATTTAGAGTACCCAATTCATTTTTCTAATTAAGGGGCAATTTAGCATGTGCAATTCGCCTACCCTGCACCTCTTTGGGTTGTGGGGGCGAAACACAGGGAGAATGTGCAAACTCCACACAGTGACCCAGCGCCATAGTCTCAGTGCTAACCACTGCACCACATGGAACCCTGATCAGTAAGAGGGTTATGGGGATAAGGCAGGAAAGTGGAATTGAGAATTATCACGTCAGATCAGTCATGATCTCATAGAATGGCGCAGGAGGATTGATGGGCCGAATGGTCTACGTCTGCTCCTATGACTTATGGTCTAATGTTCCATATCCAATTTAATTTGTGCCTTTTAGTTTTCCCAGCAGCAATACATCTTACTAGGCAACACATCCGTACTAATAAAGTGGCTTACCCCAGACATGCCTTCAGCTGCCTCACCTCGAAGCTCTGAAAAATGTCCCCTACACCTGTCTAGTCACCTCTCTTTCCTCCTACATACCCAACTCTTTGACCAAACATTTAATCTCATCATGGTTCAGTGTCAAATTCTGTTTTATAATGGCTACAACAAAGCAACTTGAGAAATGTCATGTTGTTAAACATACAACATAAGTGCAAGTTGCTGTCTTTAATTTTAAGTCAGAAATTTGATATTTACTTACCAATGGTATTGAAGGATATGGGGCAAAGATAGGTCTAACTGAATGGTGGGACAGTCTCAAAGAGCTAACTAGTCTCCTCCTGTTCCAACCCGCACTTGCCCACAACTCTAATGCCTTGACCGAAAATCACAGCAACCATAGTTTTGAAAATCATTGAAACAATGAGGAAAGCTCAATTTACCTTCGTTCCTGACCTCTGTGGGCACGTTGGAGATGTTTAATTGTTCGATATCCAGCTGCCACAGGTTAGCCAGCTGGCCCAGCTCAGCTGGGAGCTCCCGGATTCCAGGGTTGCTGGTGAGATAGGAAAGGGTTAAACATACAGGCAGATTGAATCTGCACTCTGCAAACATCCAATTGGTTGTGGAGCCAATTCTGGTGTCAACATTTGTCTGATAACATCCCTGTGACTCATCTTGGAGTATTTTATTACGTAGTGTCATTTAAATGCAGATACTTTTATTTATTTTTGTCCTTCTTAATCTTGAGATAGAAACAGAGCCCTGGACCCAAATTGGAATTGAGAACCAAACCATGGCCCTCTTCCACTCTGTCGAATAAACTCACCCAGGGAAGTCTGGCATTAATGGGATGGTAATGTTTTCTGGAAAATAAATTTTTAACAATCTGCCCCCAGCATTTAATTGAATATAGCGTGCTGCCATCGCCATGGGAGTCCACAGTAATCCCGTACTCCTGAGTTCATTCCAAACAAGTACAAAACTCACTTTGAAAGGTACAGCTCAGACAGAGCTCGCAGCCAGCACACCGACTGAGGGACCGAATCAAGAAAATTATTGTCCAGATGTAGAACTTCCAAGCACTCACCGAGGAACTGTGGAAACTCAACTGGCGAAACTGAAAATAAAAGAAAGCATGCATGTTGCTCCGTTTAATAACAGGTTACTCTCGGTCTTTGCTGAGTATTTTCCATTCTGGGATTCTATTACCTTCATCAGCATCCTGGGGGTTATAACTGTGTATGAACTGAACTGGACTAGCATATAAATACTGTCGTGGCAACAGCAGATCAGAGGCTGGGAATTCTGCAGTGGGTAACTCCGCTCCTGACTCCCTAAAGCCTGTCCACCATCTATAAGGCACAAAACAGGTTAGGTGGTTTGGCCACGCTAAATTGCCCCTCAATTGGAAAAAAAAAAAAAATGGGGCATTCTAAATTTATTTTAAAAAAAGTTTGGGCAAAAAGTATTATCCTTGCCATCAATGTTTAAAGACGATGCATGTGATGCACGGTCACAAGTGACTCAAATTCTGTAAATACTGGAAGAGGTAGAATTATAAAGGGGAAAATTGGACGGTGTTAAAAAATCCTGAGTGGGGTCTATTTTCAGTGAGGGCTGAAGGGGCCTCCTCCTGCACAAGCCGTTTCACCATCTGCGGATTCTTTACCTGTGTCACAATTTTTCTTTTGGCGAGTTGTAAAAAAGCTGACTTTTCGAGTTCTGGCTCCTTCTTCACTCCTGCAACCAGAAAGAAAAACAGCATTCAGTGTAGGGAAAAGAACAGAGCTCTCGGTAATCGGTGAACTCATCACAGACTGACACACTCAACTCGCAATAGCCTGATACACCCAACTCGCAATAGCCTGATACACCCAACTCGCAGCAGCCTGGCACACTGTCACAAAACAGCCTGAAACACTCACAAAACAGCCTGGCACACTCACCATGCAACAGCCTGACAGGCACCACACAACAGCCTGACACACTCTCACAAAACAGCCTGACACACTCACAAAACAGCCTGACAGGCGCCACACAACCACCTGACACACACTCACAAAACAGCCTGACCCACTCACCACACAGCCTGACCCACTCACCGCACAACAGCCTGACCCACTCACCACACAACAGCCTGACCCACTCACCGCACAACAGCCTGACCCACTCACCACACAACAGCCTGACCCACTCACCACACAACAGCCTGACCCACTCACCACACAACAGCCTGACCCACTCACCGCACAACAGCCTGACCCACTCACCACACAACAGCCTGACCCACTCACCACACAGCCTGACCCACTCACCGCACAACAGCCTGACCCACTCACCACACAGCCTGACCCACTCACCACACAACAGCCTCACCCACTCACCACACAACAGCCTGACCCACTCACCACACAGCCTGACCCACTCACCGCACAACAGCCTGACCCACTCACCGCACAACAGCCTGACCCACTCACCACACAGCCTGACCCACTCACCGCACAACAGCCTCACCCACTCACCACACAGCCTGACCCACTCACCGCACAGCCTGACCCACTCACCACACAACAGCCTGACCCACTCACCGCACAGCCTGACCCACTCACCACACAACAGCCTGACCCACTCACCACACAGCCTGACCCACTCACCGCACAACAGCCTGACCCACTCACCGCACAGCCTGACCCACTCACCGCACAACAGCCTGACCCACTCACCACACAACAACCTGACCCACTCACCACACAACAGCCTGACCCACTCACCACACAACAGCCTGACCCACTCACCGCACAACAGCCTCACCCACTCACCGCACAACAGCCTGACCCACTCACCGCACAACAGCCTGACCCACTCACCACACAACAGCCTGACCCACTCACCACACAGCCTGACCCACTCACCACACAGCCTGACCCACTCACCGCACAACAGCCTCACCCACTCACCACACAACAGCCTGACCCACTCACCGCACAACAGCCTGACCCACTCACCACAACAGCCTGACCCACTCACCACACAGCCTGACCCACTCACCACACAGCCTGACCCACTCACCGCACAACAGCCTGACACACACCGCACAACAGCCTGACCCACTCACCACACAGCCTGACCCACTCACCGCACAACAGCCTCACCCACTCACCGCACAACAGTCTGACCCACTCACCGCACAACAGCCTCACCCACTCACCGCACAACAGCCTGACACACTCACCGCACAACAGCCTGACACACTCACCACACAACAGCCTGACCCACTCACCGCACAACAGCCTGACCCACTCACCACACAACAGCCTGACCCACTCACCACACAACAGCCTGACACACTCACCACACAACAGCCTGACACACTCACCGCACAACAGCCTGACCCACTCACCACACAACAGCCTGACACACTCACCGCACAACAGCCTGACACACTCACCGCACAACAGCCTGACCCACTCACCGCACAGCCTGACCCACTCACCACACAACAGCCTGACCCACTCACCGCACAACAGCCTGACCCACTCACCGCACAACAGCCTCACCCACTCACCGCACAACAGCCTGACCCACTCACCACACAACAGCCTGACCCACTCACTGCACAACAGCCTGACCCACTCACTGCACAACAGCCTGACCCACTCACCGCACAACAGCCTGACCCACTCACCACACAACAGCCTGACCCACTCACCGCACAACGGCCTGACACACTCACCGCACAACAGCCTGACCCACTCACCACACAACAGCCTGACCCACTCACCGCACAACAGCCTGACCCACTCACCACACAACAGCCTGACCCACTCACCGCACAACAGCCTGACCCACTCACCAAACAGCCTGACCCACTCACCACACAACAGCCTGACCCACTCACCACACAACAGCCTGACCCACTCACCACACAACAGCCTGACCCACTCACCGCACAACAGCCTGACCCACTCACCGCACAACAGCCTGACCCACTCACCGCACAACAGCCTGACCCACTCACCGCACAACAGCCTGACCCACTCACCGCACAACAGCCTGACCCACTCACCACACAGCCTGACCCACTCACCACACAGCCTGACCCACTCACCACACAACAGCCTGACCCACTCACCGCACAACAGCCTGACCCACTCACCACACACCAGCCTGACCCACTCACCGCACAACAGCCTGACCCACTCACCACACAGCCTGACCCACTCACCGCACAACAGCCTGACCCACTCACCGCACAACAGCCTGACCCACTCACCGCACAACAGCCTGACCCACTCACCACACAACAGCCTGACCCACTCACCGCACAACAGCCTGACCCACTCACCACACAACAGCCTGACCCACTCACCACAACAGCCTGACCCACTCACCAAACAGCCTGACCCACTCACCACAACAGCCTGACCCACTCACCACAACAGCCTGACCCACTCACCACACAACAGTCTGACCCACTCACCGCACAACAGCCTGACCCACTCACCACACAACAGCCTGACCCACTCACCACACAACAGCCTGACCCACTCACCGCACAACAGCCTGACCCACTCACCGCACAACAGCCTGACCCACTCACTACAACAGCCTGACCCACTCACTACAACAGCCTGACCCACTCACTACAACAGCCTGACCCACTCACCACACAACAGCCTGACCCACTCACCGCACAACAGCCTGACCCACTCACTACAACAGCCTGACCCACTCACTACAACAGCCTGACCCACTCACTACAACAGCCTGACCCACTCACTACAACAGCCTGACCCACTCACTACAACAGCCTGACCCACTCACTACAACAGCCTGACCCACTCACTACAACAGCCTGACCCACTCACCACACAACAGCCTGACCCACTCACCAAACAACAGCCTGACCCACTCAGCACACAACAGCCTGACCCACTCACCAAACAACAGCCTGACCCACTCACCGCACAACAGCCTGACCCACTCACCGCACAACAGCCTGACCCACTCACCACACAACAGCCTGACACACTCACCACACAACAGCCTGACCCACTCACCACACAACAGCCTGACCCACTCACTGCACAACAGCCTGACCCACTCACCACACAACAGCCTGACCCACTCACCACAACAGCCTGACCCACTCACTGCACAACAGCCTGACCCACTCACCGCACAACAACCTGACACACTCACCGCACAACAGCCTGACCCACTCACCACACAACAGCCTGACACACTCACCACACAACAGCCTGACCCACTCACTGCACAACAGCCTGACCCACTCACCGCACAACAGCCTGACCCACTCACCACACAACAGCCTGACCCACTCACCACACAACAGCCTGACCCACTCACCGCACAGCCTGACCCACTCACCAAACAGCCTGACCCACTCACCGCACAACAGCCTGACCCACTCACCACACAGCCTGACCCACTCACCACACAACAGCCTGACCCACTCACCACACAACAGCCTGACCCACTCACCACACAACAGCCTGACCCACTCACCGCACAGCCTGACCCACTCACCACACAACAGCCTGACCCACTCACCGCACAACAGCCTGACCCACTCACCACACAGCCTGACCCACTCACCGCACAACAGCCTGACCCACTCACCACACAACAGCCTGACCCACTCACCGCACAACAGCCTGACCCACTCACCACACAACAGCCTGACCCACTCACCGCACAACAGCCTCACCCACTCACCGCACAACAGCCTGACCCACTCACCACACAACAGCCTGACCCACTCACCACACAACAGCCTGACCCACTCACCACACAACAGCCTGACCCACTCACCAAACAGCCTGACCCACTCACCGCACAACAGCCTGACCCACTCACCACACAACAGCCTCACCCACTCACCGCACAGCCTGACCCACTCACCGCACAACAGCCTGACACACTCACCGCACAACAGCCTGACCCACTCACCGCACAACAGCCTCACCCACTCACCACACAACAGCCTGACCCACTCACCGCACAACAGCCTGACCCACTCACCACACAACAGCCTGACCCACTCACCGCACAACAGCCTGACCCACTCACCACACAACAGCCTGACCCACTCACCGCACAACAGCCTGACCCACTCACCACACAACAGCCTGACCCACTCACCGCACAACAGCCTGACCCACTCACCACACAACAGCCTGACACACTCACCGCACAACAGCCTGACCCACTCACCGCACAACAGCCTCACCCACTCACCGCACAACAGCCTGACCCACTCACCGCACAACAGCCTCACCCACTCACCACACAACAGCCTGACCCACTCACCGCACAACAGCCTGACCCACTCACCACACAACAGCCTGACCCACTCACCGCACAACAGCCTGACCCACTCACCACACAACAGCCTGACACACTCACCACACAACAGCCTGACCCACTCACCACAACAGCCTGACCCACTCACCAAACAACAGCCTGACCCACTCACCAAACAGCCTGACCCACTCACCACACAGCCTGACCCACTCACCGCACAACAGCCTGACCCACTCACCGCACAACAGCCTGACCCACTCACCGCACAGCCTGACCCACTCACCGCACAACAGCCTGACCCACTCACCACACAACAGCCTGACCCACTCACCACACAACAGCCTGACCCACTCACCGCACAACAGCCTGACCCACTCACCACACAACAGCCTGACCCACTCACCACAACAGCCTGACCCACTCACCGCACAACAGCCTGACCCACTCACCACAACAGCCTGACCCACTCACCACAACAGCCTGACCCACTCACCACACAACAGCCTGACCCACTCACCACACAACAGCCTGACCCACTCACCGCACAACAGCCTGACCCACTCACCACACAACAGCCTGACCCACTCACCGCACAACAGCCTGACACACTCACCACACAACAGTTTGACCCACTCACCACAACAGCCTGACCCACTCACCACAACAGCCTGACCCACTCACCACAACAGCCTGACACACTCACCACAACAGCCTGACCCACTCACCACAACAGCCTGACCCACTCACCGCACAACAGCCTGACCCACTCACTGCACAACAGCCTGACCCACTCACCGCACAACAGCCTGACACACTCACCGCACAACAGCCTGACACACTCACCGCACAACAGCCTGACACACTCACCACACAACAGTTTGACCCACTCACCACAACAGCCTGACCCACTCACCACAACAGCCTGACCCACTCACCACAACAGCCTGACACACTCACCACAACAGCCTGACCCACTCACCGCACAACAGCCTGACCCACTCACCACACAACAGCCTGACCCACTCACCGCACAGCCTGACACACTCACCGCACAACAGCCTCACCCACTCACCACAACAGCCTGACCCACTCACCACAACAGCCTGACACACTCACCACAACAGCCTGACCCACTCACCTCACAACAGCCTGACCCACTCACCACACAACAGCCTGACCCACTCACCAAACAACAGCCTGACCCACTCACCACACAACAGCCTGACCCACTCACCACACAACAGCCTGACCCACTCACCGCACAACAGCCTGACCCACTCACCGCACAACAGCCTGACCCACTCACCGCACAACAGCCTGACCCACTCACCGCACAACAGCCTCACCCACTCACCACAACAGCCTGACACACTCACCGCACAACAACCTGACCCACTCACCGCACAACAGCCTGACCCACTCACCGCACAACAGCCTGACCCACTCACCGCACAACAGCCTGACACACTCACCACACAACAGTCTGACCCACTCACCACACAACAGCCTGACCCACTCACTGCACAACAGCCTGACCCACTCACCGCACAACAGCCTGACCCACTCACCGCACAACAGCCTGACCCACTCACCGCACAACAGCCTGACCCACTCACCACACAACAGCCTGACACACTCACCACACAACAGCCTGACCCACTCACCGCACAACAGCCTGACCCACTCACCACACAACAGCCTGACCCACTCACCACACAACAGCCTGACCCACTCACCGCACAGCCTGACCCACTCACCACACAACAGCCTGACCCACTCACCGCACAACAGCCTGACCCACTCACCACACAGCCTGACCCACTCACCGCACAACAGCCTGACCCACTCACCACACAACAGCCTGACCCACTCACCGCACAACAGCCTGACCCACTCACCACACAACAGCCTGACCCACTCACCGCACAACAGCCTCACCCACTCACCGCACAACAGCCTGACCCACTCACCACACAACAGCCTGACCCACTCACCACACAACAGCCTGACCCACTCACCACACAACAGCCTGACCCACTCACCAAACAGCCTGACCCACTCACCGCACAACAGCCTGACCCACTCACCACACAACAGCCTCACCCACTCACCGCACAGCCTGACCCACTCACCGCACAACAGCCTGACACACTCACCGCACAACAGCCTGACCCACTCACCGCACAACAGCCTCACCCACTCACCACACAACAGCCTGACCCACTCACCGCACAACAGCCTGACCCACTCACCACACAACAGCCTGACCCACTCACCGCACAACAGCCTGACCCACTCACCACACAACAGCCTGACCCACTCACCGCACAACAGCCTGACCCACTCACCACACAACAGCCTGACACACTCACCGCACAACAGCCTGACCCACTCACCGCACAACAGCCTCACCCACTCACCGCACAACAGCCTGACCCACTCACCGCACAACAGCCTCACCCACTCACCACACAACAGCCTGACCCACTCACCGCACAACAGCCTGACCCACTCACCACACAACAGCCTGACCCACTCACCGCACAACAGCCTGACCCACTCACCACACAACAGCCTGACACACTCACCACACAACAGCCTGACCCACTCACCACAACAGCCTGACCCACTCACCAAACAACAGCCTGACCCACTCACCAAACAGCCTGACCCACTCACCACACAGCCTGACCCACTCACCGCACAACAGCCTGACCCACTCACCGCACAACAGCCTGACCCACTCACCGCACAGCCTGACCCACTCACCGCACAACAGCCTGACCCACTCACCACACAACAGCCTGACCCACTCACCACACAACAGCCTGACCCACTCACCGCACAACAGCCTGACCCACTCACCACACAACAGCCTGACCCACTCACCACAACAGCCTGACCCACTCACCGCACAACAGCCTGACCCACTCACCACAACAGCCTGACCCACTCACCACAACAGCCTGACCCACTCACCACACAACAGCCTGACCCACTCACCACACAACAGCCTGACCCACTCACCGCACAACAGCCTGACCCACTCACCACACAACAGCCTGACCCACTCACCGCACAACAGCCTGACACACTCACCACACAACAGTTTGACCCACTCACCACAACAGCCTGACCCACTCACCACAACAGCCTGACCCACTCACCACAACAGCCTGACACACTCACCACAACAGCCTGACCCACTCACCACAACAGCCTGACCCACTCACCGCACAACAGCCTGACCCACTCACTGCACAACAGCCTGACCCACTCACCGCACAACAGCCTGACACACTCACCGCACAACAGCCTGACACACTCACCGCACAACAGCCTGACACACTCACCACACAACAGTTTGACCCACTCACCACAACAGCCTGACCCACTCACCACAACAGCCTGACCCACTCACCACAACAGCCTGACACACTCACCACAACAGCCTGACCCACTCACCGCACAACAGCCTGACCCACTCACCACACAACAGCCTGACCCACTCACCGCACAGCCTGACACACTCACCGCACAACAGCCTCACCCACTCACCACAACAGCCTGACCCACTCACCACAACAGCCTGACACACTCACCACAACAGCCTGACCCACTCACCTCACAACAGCCTGACCCACTCACCACACAACAGCCTGACCCACTCACCAAACAACAGCCTGACCCACTCACCACACAACAGCCTGACCCACTCACCACACAACAGCCTGACCCACTCACCGCACAACAGCCTGACCCACTCACCGCACAACAGCCTGACCCACTCACCGCACAACAGCCTGACCCACTCACCGCACAACAGCCTCACCCACTCACCACAACAGCCTGACACACTCACCGCACAACAACCTGACCCACTCACCGCACAACAGCCTGACCCACTCACCACACAACAGCCTGACACACTCACCACACAACAGCCTGACCCACTCACCGCACAACAGCCTGACCCACTCACCACACAACAGCCTGACCCACTCACCGCACAACAGCCTGACCCACTCACCAAACAGCCTGACCCACTCACCGCACAACAGCCTGACCCACTCACCACACAACAGCCTGACCCACTCACCACACAACAGCCTGACCCACTCACCACACAACAGCCTGACACACTCACCGCACAACAGCCTGACCCACTCACCAAACAGCCTGACCCACTCACCGCACAACAGCCTGACCCACTCACCACACAACAGCCGGACCCACTCACCACACAACAGCCTGACACACTCACTGCACAACAGCCTGACCCACTCACCACACAACAGCCTGACACACTCACTGCACAACAGCCTGACCCACTCACCGCACAACAGCCTGACCCACTCACCGCACAACAGCCTGACACACTCACTGCACAACAGCCTGACCCACTCACCGCACAACAGCCTGACCCACTCACCACACAACAGCCTGACACACTCACTGCACAACAGCCTGACCCACTCACCGCACAACAGCCTGACCCACTCACCGCACAACAGCCTGACCCACTCACCGCACAACAGCCTGACCCACTCACCGCACAACAGCCTGACCCACTCACCACACAACAGCCTGACCCACTCACCACACAACAGCCTGACCCACTCACCACACAACAGCCTGACCCACTCACCGCACAACAGCCTGACCCACTCACCGCACAGCCTGACCCACTCACCGCACAGCCTGACCCACTCACCGCACAACAGCCTGACCCACTCACCAAACAGCCTGACCCACTCACCACACAACAGCCTCACCCACTCACCACACAACAGCCTGACACACTCACCGCACAGCCTGACCCACTCACCGCACAACAGCCTGACCCACTCACCGCACAACAGCCTGACCCACTCACCGCACAACAGCCTGACCCACTCACCACACAGCCTGACCCACTCACTGCACAACAGCCTGACCCACTCACCACAACAGCCTGACCCACTCACCGCACAACAGCCTGACCCACTCACCACACAACAGCCTGACCCACTCACCACAACAGCCTGACCCACTCACCAAACAGCCTGACCCACTCACCGCACAACAGCCTGACCCACTCACCGCACAACAGCCTGACCCACTCACCACACAACAGCCTGACCCACTCACCGCACAACAGCCTGACCCACTCACCGCACAGCCTGACCCACTCACCGCACAGCCTGACCCACTCACTGCACAACAGCCTGACCCACTCACCACACAACAGCCTGACCCACTCACCGCACAACAGCCTGACCCACTCACCGCACAGCCTGACACACTCACCGCACAGCCTGACCCACTCACCGCACAACAGCCTGACCCACTCACCGCACAACAGCCTGACCCACTCACCACACAACAGCCTGACCCACTCACTGCACAACTGCCTGACCCACTCACCACAACAGCCTGACCCACTCACCACAACAGCCTGACCCACTCACCGCACAACAGCCTGACCCACTCACCGCACAACAGCCTGACCCACTCACCGCACAACAGCCTGACCCACTCACCGCACAACAGCCTGACCCACTCACCACACAACAGCCTGACCCACTCACCGCACAACAGCCTGACCCACTCACCACACAACAGCCTGACCCACTCACCGCACAACAGCCTGACCCACTCACCACACAGCCTGACCCACTCACCACCAAACAGCCTGACCCACTCACCACACAACAGCCTGACCCACTCACCGCACAACAGCCTGACCCACTCACCGCACAACAGCCTGACCCACTCACCGCACAACAGCCTGACCCACTCACCGCACAACAGCCTGACCCACTCACCACACAGCCTGACCCACTCACCACACAACAGCCTGACCCACTCACCACACAACAGCCTGACCCACTCACCACACAACAGCCTGACCCACTCACCACACAACAGCCTGACCCACTCACCGCACAACAGCCTGACCCACTCACCGCACAACAGCCTGACCCACTCACCACACAGCCTGACCCACTCACCGCACAACAGCCTGACCCACTCACCGCACAACAGCCTGACCCACTCACCGCACAACAGCCTGACCCACTCACCACACAGCCTGACCCACTCACCACACAACAGCCTGACCCACTCACCGCACAACAGCCTGACCCACTCACCACACAACAGCCTGACCCACTCACCACACAACAGCCTGACCCACTCACCGCACAACAGCCTGACCCACTCACCGCACAACAGCCTGACCCACTCACCGCACAACAGCCTGACCCACTCACCGCACAGCCTGACCCACTCACCACACAACAGCCTGACACACTCACCGCACAACAGCCTCACCCACTCACCGCACAACAGTCTGACCCACTCACCGCACAGCCTGACCCACTCACCTCACAACAGCCTGACCCACTCACCGCACAACAGCCTGACCCACTCACCTCACAACAGCCTGACCCACTCACCACACAACAGCCTGACCCACTCACAGCACAACAGCCTGACCCACTCACCACACAACAGCCTGACCCACTCACTGCACAACAGCCTGACCCACTCACCGCACAACAGTCTGACCCACTCACCACACAACAGCCTGACCCACTCACCGCACAACAGCCTGACCCACTCACCTCACAACAGCCTGACCCACTCACCGCACAACAGCCTGACCCACTCACCTCACAACAGCCTGACCCACTCACCACACAACAGCCTGACCCACTCACAGCACAACAGCCTGACCCACTCACCGCACAACAGCCTGACCCACTCACCGCACAGCCTGACCCACTCACCGCACAACAGCCTGACCCACTCACCGCACAGCCTGACCCACTCACCGCACAACAGCCTGACCCACTCACCACAACAGCCTGACCCACTCACTGCACAACAGCCTGACACACTCACCACACAACAGCCTGACCCACTCACCGCACAGCCTGACCCACTCACCACACAACAGCCTGACCCACTCACCGCACAACAGCCTGACACACTCACCGCACAACAGCCTGACCCACTCACCGCACAACAGCCTGACCCACTCACCACACAACAGCCTGACCCACTCACCGCACAACAGCCTGACCCACTCACCGCACAACAGCCTGACCCACTCACTGCACAACAGCCTGACACACTCACCGCACAACAGCCTGACCCACTCACCGCACAACAGCCTGACCCACTCACTGCACAACAGCCTGACCCACTCACCGCACAACAGCCTGACCCACTCACCGCACAACAGCCTGACCCACTCACCACACAGCCTGACCCACTCACTGCACAACAGCCTGACCCACTCACCGCACAACAGCCTGACCCACTCACCACACAACAGCCTGACCCACTCACCGCACAACAGCCTGACCCACTCACTGCACAACAGCCTGACCCACTCACCGCACAACAGCCTGACCCACTCACCACACAACAGCCTGACCCACTCACCGCACAACAGCCTGACCCACTCACCACACAGCCTGACCCACTCACCACACAACAGCCTGACCCACTCACCACACAACAGCCTGACCCACTCACCGCACAACAGCCTGACCCACTCACCAAACAACAGCCTGACCCACTCACCGCACAACAGCCTGACCCACTCACCACACAACGGACTGACCCACTCACCGCACAACAGCCTGACCCACTCACCGCACAACAGCCTGACCCACTCACCATTCCAAATAATGAGGCAAAGCCCATGAGTATAATATGCAGGGAAGTACTGGCACATGAGAGAAGTTTGAGAATCCGAAAGAGAGTGAAAAATGTGCCTGAGCCAGTTATTTACTTACAGCTGACTCCAAATTAAAAGACTACGCTGCTGCTGCACCTTAACTGTGTGTAATACCACATTAAAAACACGCCAAAAGCCCACAAGGCTGTCAGGATTCTGGTGTAGCATCCCCCAGGAGTATCCAGTGCTGAGTAAAACAAGCATTTTGTTGCTACTTCCCCTCATGACGACCTACAGGCTGCATTTTCTGTTTTCATAAAGATAAAGACGGCACAAAGGAAGTGGCTGAAGTCTGCATCTGATATGCGCATTGCCCTCTGCTCCTTTGCATTGATTCAAGTGCGATTGTGAGGATAAAGCAGCTTCCCATTTGTATTAAAAGGTAAGTGAACATGGCATGTGTCGCGACGGTCGGTCGGCGTGTGTCGTGAAGGTCGGCCGGTGCCAAAAGTGGGTCCCGGGAAAAAAGGTTTGAAAAGCACTTGACTTGGAGGAGATTGCCTAACTCTCCCACTCAGTCTATCCTTGAACCGAAGAAATACACCAACAGTGCCGATCCACAGCCCTCAGACTCTCACTCAAACCCGACAACCCAGAGGCACCCACCTCCCCAGTGGACCCCTATTTCGAGGGGGAGGGGGTGGGGAAGCAGACCAGGTGCCCCCAAGAGAAGACAAGGTGGGAGAGGGGTGCTCAGTCCACCACTCAATAGATCTTCCACTCGACCGAGGTCATCACAGTTACTACTGCCCTCACCCAGCCGATCAAGCAATTGCTGCCACCATCCACACAACTGAGAATATCGAGGAAGACAAGTCGAGCACGGATTAACCAACCACACCCAGTGTGCACCATCATACATTTCCTCCGACTCCAAAAACGCCAGGGACACCAACCACAAGGAAGAATCACAAGGAACCCAGTCCTCTACTGGCTACACGATCTTTCGTAGGAGATAAGCCCAAAGTAATAGAAATACAAAAGAAAACCCGACACAGATAACACCAACTGAGGGCTTTCCTCAACCACAGTGAGGAATTACATAACTACACCACCCATCACCACACCCACCCTGCCTTGGCTCCACTCATCTTCTCTGAAAGGAAAACGAGATGTGGGGGATCTGAAATGTACTTCCTCTTTGTAGACACAAGAGTTACAGCACATGAGAAAATAACGGCAACGGGCGCGATCTGCCGGCCACGCTGCGCCAGAACAGCAGCTCACTGTGGCGCAGCATGGCAGGTGATAGCTGGGAGATCCCGGGAGCGGGGTCTACCCGACTCGCAACACTTCGCAAGATTCAACGTAATCTCGTGAGACATTGCGCGGCGAATCCCACCCATAATGGGTAGGGCCATCTTTTGGTAAATCTGCATATTAGAGCGGGGCAGTAAGCCCTACCTTAATGTGCAGATTCCCGATGTACCTGATGCTTTGGGATTCAATTCCTTTGCCTCAGAGACCTCGGGTGAGCACTGTTTGGGCTCCACAAATGGGGACCAGACGGAAAGACACTCATGGCGGTCTCCAAGGGGATCGGAGGCCACCAGCTGCATACACTTTAGGCAGGGTCATGTTCTGGTACTGCTGGTGCCACCTGGCTGCCAGCCTTGCACAGCCAAGTTGCTCAGGTGGCACTGCCAGCTGGCTGAAGCACTGCCAAAGTGCCACATTGGCATTTTTTTTGCGCAAGTGCGATTGGGTTGGGGTTGCCCAGGGTGGGTGCAGGGGGGGGGGGGGCTTGGGGACCCTCCCATAGTGCGTTCAGGCTGGGGGAGGGGGGGCAGTTATTCCTTTAAGGGCCTTGGAGATTGGGACACCGTCTCTCGCTTCAACGGGGAGTTCCAGCAAGTGGAGCTCCCCATTGTAAAAAAAGAGGCTATGGGCGACCTCAGCCGCGAGTTCCCCATTCAGGCCCCTTATTCAACACAAGTCGTGTTCAATAGCCATGTGTTTCTCAGAACTGCTCGCTCGGGGACTTTGTTCCTTTTCGGAAAATTGCGCCCAAGGTTATGCGCAAACCTCATATTGCGTAAAGTCAGCTGTTCATGTGCT